>NW_026042474.1:0-248399 GCF_023856365.1 Brienomyrus brachyistius
GGGGACGGTGACCCAAGATGCATAAAGCCAGAGTCCTGATACTTAGGGGGACGGAGTCCCAAGATTCTTAGGGCCAGGGTCCTGACACATAGGGGGTCGGAGTCCCAAGATGCATAAAGCCTGAGTCCTGATACTTAGGGGGACGGAGTCCCAAGATGTATAGGGCCAGGGTCCCGACACATAGGGGGACGGAAACCCAAGATGCATAAAGCCAGAGTCCTGATACTTAGGGGGACGGAGTGCCAAGATACATAGGGCCAGAGTGCTGATACTTAGGCGGACGGTGTCCCAAGATGCATAGGGCCAGAGTCTTGATACTTAGGGGGATGGAGTCCCAAGATGCATAGGGCCAGAGTCCTGACACATAGGGGGACGGAGTCCCAAGATGCCTAGGGCCAGAGTGCTGATACTTAGGGGGACGGAGTCCCAAGATGCATAGGGCCAGAGAGTTGACACATAGGGGGACGGAATCCCAAGATGCATAGGGCCAGAGTGCTGAAACTTAGGGGGACGGAGTCCCAAGATGCATAGGGCCAGAGTCCTGACACATAGGGGGACGGAGTCCCAAGATGCCTAGGGCCAGAGTGCTGATACTTAAGGGGACGAAGTCCAAAGATGCATAGGGCCAGAGTCCTGATACTTACGGGGACGGAGTCCCAAAATGCATAGGGCTAGAGTCCTGACATATAGGGGGACGAAGTCCCAAGATGCATAGGGCCAGAGTGCTGATCCTTAGGGGGACGGAGTCCCAAGATGCATAGGGCCAGAGTCCTGATATATAGGGGGGCGGAGTCCCAAGATGCTAAGGAACAGAATGCTGATACTTAGGGGGACGGAGTCCCAAGATGCAAAGGGCCAGAGTGCTGATACTCAGGGGGGACGGATTCCCAAGATGCATAGGGCCAGAGTCCTGATACTTAGGGGGACGGAGTCCCAAGATGCATAGGGCCAGAGTCCTGATACAAAGGTGGATGGAGTCCCAAGATGCATAGGACCAGAGTCCTGATCCTTAGGGGGATGGAGTCCCAAGATGCATCGGGCCAGAGTGCTGATACTTAGGGGGACGGAGTCCCAAGATGTATAGGGCCAGGGTCCCGACACATCGGGGGACGGTGACCCAAGATGCATAAAGCCAGAGTCCTGATACTTAGGGGGACGGAGTCCCAAGATTCTTAGGGACAGGGTCCTGACACATAGGGGGGCGGAGTCCCAAGATGCATAAAGCCTGAGTCCTGATACTTAGGGGGAGGGAGTCCCAAGTTGTATAGGGCCAGGGTCCCGACTCATAGGGAGACGGAAACCCAAGATGCATAAAGCCAGAGTCCTGATACTTAGGGGGACGGAGTCCCTAGATTCTTAGGGCCAGGGTCCTGACACATAGCGGGACGAAGTCCAAAGATGCATAGGGCCAGAGTGCTGATACTCATGGGGATGGAGTCCCAAGATGCAAAGGGCCAGAGTGCTGATACTTAGGGGGACGGAGTCCCAAGTTGCATAGGGCCAGAGTCCTGACTCATAGGGGATGAAGTCCCAAGATGCATAGGGCCAGAGTCCTGACACATAGGGGGATGGAGTCCCAAGATGCATAAGGCCAGAGTATTGATACTTAGGGGGACGGAGTCCCAAGATGCATAGGGCCAGAGTGCTGATACTTAGGGGGACGGAGTCCCAAGATGTATAGGACCAGGGTCCTGACACATAGGGAGACGGAGTCCTAAGGTACATAGGGCCAGAGTCCTGATACTTAGGGGGACGGAGTCCCAAAATGCTTAGGGTCAGGGTCCTGACACATAGGGGGGCGGAGTCCCAACATGCATAGGGCCAGAGTGCTGATACTTAGGTGGACAGAGTCCAAAGATGCATAGGGCCAGAGCGCTAATACTTAGGGGGATGGAGTCCCAAGATGCATAGGGCCAGAGTGCTAATACTTAGGGGGACGGAGTCCCAAGTTGCATTGGGCCAGAGTCCTGACACATAGGGGGACGAACTCCAAAGACGCATAGGGCCAGTGTGCTGATACTTAGGGGGACGGAGTCCCAAGATGCATAGGGCCTGAGTGGTGACACATAGGGGGACGGAATCCCAAGATGCATAGGGCCAGAGTGCTGAAACTTAGGGGGACGGAGTCCCAAGATGCATAGGGCCAGAGTCCTGACACATAGGGGGACGGAGTCCCAAGATGCCTAGGGCCAGAGTGCTGATACTTAAGGGGACGGAGTCCAAAGATGCATAGGGCCAGAGTCCTGATACTTACGGGGACGGAGTCCCAAAATGCATAGGGCCAGAGTCCTGATACTTAGGCAGACGGAGTCCCAAGATGCATAGGGCCAGAGTCCTGACACATAGGGGGATGGAGTCCCAAGATGCATAGGGCCAGAGTCCTGATACTTAGGGTGATGGGGTCCCAAGATCCATCGGGCCAGAGTGCTGATACTTAGGGGGACGGAGTCCCAAGATGTATAGGGCCAGGGTCCTGACACATAGGGGGACGGAGACCCAAGATGCATAAAGCCAGAGTCCTGATACTTAGGGGGACGGAGTCCCAAGATTCTTAGGGCCAGGGTGCTGACACATAGGGGGGCGGAGTCCCAAGATGCATAGGGCCAGAGTGCTGATACTTAGGGGGACAGAGTCCAAAGATGCATAGGGCCAAAGTGCTAATACTTAGCGGGATGGAGTCCCAAGATGCATAGGGCTAGTGTGCTGATACTTAGGGGGACGGAGTCCCAAGATGCATAGGGCCAGAGTGCTGATACTTAGGGGGACAGAGTCCAAAGATGCATAGGGCCAGAGCGCTAATACTTAGGGGGATGGAGTCCCAAGATGCATAGGGCCAGAGTGCTAATACTTAGGGGGACGGAGTCCCAAGTTGCATTGGGCCAGAGTCCTGACACATAGGGGGACGAACTCCAAAGACGCATAGGGCCAGTGTGCTGATACTTAGGGGGACGGAGTCCCAAGATGCATAGGGCCTGAGTGGTGACACATAGGGGGACGGAATCCCAAGATGCATAGGGCCAGAGTGCTGAAACTTAGGGGGACGGAGTCCCAAGATGCATAGGGCCAGAGTCCTGACACATAGGGGGACGGAGTCCCAAGATGCCTAGGGCCAGAGTGCTGATACTTAAGGGGACGGAGTCCAAAGATGCATAGGGCCAGAGTCCTGATACTTACGGGGACGGAGTCCCAAAATGCATAGGGCTAGAGTCCTGACATATAGGGGGACGAAGTCCCAAGATGCATAGGGCCAGAGTGCTGATCCTTAGGGGGACGGAGTCCCAAGATGCATAGGGCCAGAGTCCTGATATATAGGGGGGCGGAGTCCCAAGATGCTTAGGGCCAGAATGCTGATACTTAGGGGGACGGAGTCCCAAGATGCATAGGGCCAGAGTGCTGATGCTCAGGGGGACGGATTCCCAAGATGCATAGGGCCAGAGTCCTGATACTTAGGGGGACGGAGTCCCAAGATCCATAGGGCCAGAGTCCAGATACATAGGCAGACGGAGTCCCAAGATGCATAGGGCCAGAGTCCTGACACATAGGGGGATGGAGTCCCAAGATGCATAGGGCCAGAGTCCTGATACTTAGGGTGATGGAGTCCCAAGATCCATCGGGCCAGAGTGCTGATACTTAGGGGGACGGAGTCCCAAGATGTATAGGGCCAGGGTCCTGACACATAGGGGGACGGAGACCCAAGATGCATAAAGCCAGAGTCCTGATACTTAGGGGGACGGAGTCCCAAGATTCTTAGGGCCAGGGTCCTGACACATAGGGGGGCGGAGTCCCAAGATGCATAGGGCCAGAGTGCTGATACTTAGGGGGACAGAGTCCAAAGATGCATAGGGCCAAAGTGCTAATACTTAGCGGGATGGAGTCCCAAGATGCATAGGGCTAGTGTGCTGATACTTAGGGGGACGGAGTCCCAAGATGCATAGGGCCAGAGTGCTGATACTTAGGGGGACAGAGTCCAAAGATGCATAGGGCCAGAGCGCTAATACTTAGGGGGATGGAGTCCCAAGATGCATAGGGCCAGAGTGCTAATACTTAGGGGGACGGAATCCCAAGTTGCATTGGGCCAGAGTCCTGACACATAGGGGGATGAAGTCCCAAGACGCATAGGGCCAGTGTGCTGATACTTAGGGGGATGGAGTCCCAAGATGCATAGGGCCAGAGTGGTGACACATAGGGGGAGGGAATCCCAAGATGCATAGGGCCAGAGTGCTGAAACTTAGGGGGACGGAGTCCCAAGATGCATAGGGCCAGAGTCCTGACACATAGGGGGACGGAGTCCCAAGATGCCTAGGGCCAGAGTGCTGATACTTAAGGGGACGGAGTCCAAAGATGCATAGGGCCAGAGTCCTGATACTTACGGGGACGGAGTCCCAAAATGCATAGGGCTAGAGTCCTGACATATAGGGGGACGAAGTCCCAAGATGCATAGGGCCAGAGTGCTGATCCTTAGGGGGACGGAGTCCCAAGATGCATAGGGCCAGAATCCTGATATATAGGGGGGCGGAGTCCCAAGATGCTTAGGGCCAGAATGCTGATACTTAGGGGGACGGAGTCCCAAGATGCATATGGCCAGAGTGCTGATACTCAGGGGGACGGATTCCCAAGATGCATAGGGCCAGAGTCCTGATACTTAGGGGGACGGAGTCCCAAGATGCATAGGGCCAGAGTCCTGATACATAGGTGGATGGAGTCCCAAGATGCATAGGACCAGAGTCCTGATCCTTAGGGGGATGCAGTCCCAAGATGCATCGGGCCAGAGTGCTGATACTTAGGGGGACGGAGTCCCAAGATGTATAGGGCCAGGGTCCCGACACATAGGGGGACGGAGACCCAAGATGCATAAAGCCAGTGTCCTGATACTTAGGGGGACGGAGTCCCAAGATTCTTAGGGCCAGGGTCCTAACACATAGGGGGGCGGAGTCCCAAGATGCATAGGGCCAGAGTGCTGATACTTAGTGGGACAGAGTCCAAAGATGCATAGGGCCAGAGTGCTAATACTTAGCGGGATGGAGTCCCAAGATGCATAGGGCTAGTGTGCTGATACTTAGGGGGACGGAGTCCCAAGATGCATAGGGCCAGAGTGCTGATACTTAGGGGGTCGGAGTCCCAAGATGCATAGGGCCAGAGTCCTGACACATGGGGGGAAGGAGTCCCAAGATGCATAGGGCCAGAGTCCTGATACTTAGGGGGACGGAGTCCCAAGATGCATAGGGAGAGAGTGCTGACACATAGGGGGATGGAGTCCCAAGATGCAAAGGGCCAGAGTACTGACACATAGGGGGACGGAGTCCCAAGATGCATAGGGCTAGAGTCCTGACACATAGGGGGACGAAGTCCAAAGATGCATAGGGCCAGAGTGCTGATCCTTAGGGGGACGGAGTCCCAAGATGCATTGGGCCAGAGTGCTGATACTTAGGGACACGGAGTCCCAAGATGCATTGGGCCAGAGTGCTGATACTTAGGGGGACGGAGTCCCAAGATGCATAGGGCCAGAGTCCTGATACTTAGGGGGACTGAGTGCCAAGATACATAGGGCCAGAGTGCTGATACTTAGGGGGACGGTGTCCCAAGATGCATAGGGCCAGAGTCTTGATACTTAGGGTGATGGAGTCCCAAGATGCATAGGGCCAGAGTCCTGACACATAGGGGGACGGAGTCCCAAGATGCCAAGGGCCAGAGTGCTGATACTTAAGGGGACAGAGTCCGAAGATGCATAGGGCCAGAGTCCTGATACTTACCGGGACGGAGTCCCAAAATGCATAGGGCTAGAGTCCTGACATATAGGGGGACGAAGTCTCAAGATGCATAGGGCCAGAGTGCTGATCCTTAGGGGGACGGAGTCCCAAGATGCATAGGGCCAGAGTGCTGATACTTAGGGGGACAGAGTCCAAAGATGCATAGGGCCAGAGCGCTAATACTTAGGGGGATGGAGTCCCAAGATGCATAGGGCCAGAGTGCTAATACTTAGGGGGACGGAATCCCAAGTTGCATTGGGCCAGAGTCCTGACACATAGGGGGATGAAGTCCCAAGACGCATAGGGCCAGTGTGCTGATACTTAGGGGGATGGAGTCCCAAGATGCATAGGGCCAGAGTGGTGACACATAGGGGGAGGGAATCCCAAGATGCATAGGGCCAGAGTGCTGAAACTTAGGGGGACGGAGTCCCAAGATGCATAGGGCCAGAGTCCTGACACATAGGGGGACGGAGTCCCAAGATGCCTAGGGCCAGAGTGCTGATACTTAAGGGGACGGAGTCCAAAGATGCATAGGGCCAGAGTCCTGATACTTACGGGGACGGAGTCCCAAAATGCATAGGGCTAGAGTCCTGACATATAGGGGGACGAAGTCCCAAGATGCATAGGGCCAGAGTGCTGATCCTTAGGGGGACGGAGTCCCAAGATGCATAGGGCCAGAGTCCTGATATATAGGGGGGCGGAGTCCCAAGATGCTTAGGGCCAGAATGCTGATACTAAGGGGGACGGAGTCCCAAGATGCATATGGCCAGAGTGCTGATACTCAGGGGGACGGATTCCCAAGATGCATAGGGCCTGAGTGCTGAAACTTAGGGGGACGGAGTCCCAAGATGCATAGGGCCAGAGTCCTGACACATAGGGGGACGGAGTCCCAAGATGCCTAGGGCCAGAGTGCTGATACTTAAGGGGACGAAGTCCAAAGATGCATAGGGCCAAAGTCCTGATATTTACGGGGACGGAGTCCCAAAATGCATAGGGCTAGAGTCCTGACATATAGGGGGACGAAGTCCCAAGAAGCATAGGGCCAGAGTGCTGATCCTTAGGGGGACGGAGTCCCAAGATGCATAGGGCCAGAGTCCTGATATATAGGGGGGCGGAGTCCCAAGATGCTAAGGGCCAGAATGCTGATACTTAGGGGGACGGAGTCCCAAGATGCATAGGGCCAGAGTGCTGATACTCAGGGGGATGGATTCCCAAGATGCATAGGGCCAGAGTCCTGATACTTAGGGGGACGGAGTCCCAAGATTCATAGGGCCAGAGTCCTGATACATAGGTGGATGGAGTCCCAAGATGCATAGGACCAGAGTCCTGATCCTTAGGGGGATGGAGTCCCAAGATGCATCGGGCCAGAGTGCTGATACTTAGGGGGACGGAGTCCCAAGATGTATAGGGCCAGGGTCCCGACACATAGGGGGACGGTGACCAAAGATGCATAAAGCCAGAGTCCTGATACTTAGGGGGACGGAGTCCCAAGATTCTTAGGGCCAGGGTCCTGACACATAGGGGGGCGGAGTCCCAAGATGCATAAAGCCTGAGTCCTGATACTTAGGGGGACGGAGTCCCAAGTTGCATAGGGCCAGAGTCCTGACTCATAGGGGGATGAAGTCCCAAGATGCATAGGGCCAGAGTCCTGACACATAGGGGGATGGAGTCCCAAGATGCATAAGGCCAGAGTATTGATACTTAGGGGGACGGAGTCCCAAGATGCATAGGGCCAGAGTGCTGATACTTAGGGGGACGGAGTCCCAAGATGTATAGGACCAGGGTCCTGACACATAGGGAGACGGAGTCCTAAGGTACATAGGGCCAGAGTCCTGATACTTAGGGGGACGGAGTCCCAAAATGCTTAGGGTCAGGGTCCTGACACATAGGGGGGCGGAGTCCCAACATGCATAGGGCCAGAGTGCTGATACTTAGGTGGACAGAGTCCAAAGATGCATAGGGCCAGAGCGCTAATACTTAGGGGGATGGAGTCCCAAGATGCATAGGGCCAGAGTGCTAATACTTAGGGGGACGGAGTCCCAAGTTGCATTGGGCCAGAGTCCTGACACATAGGGGGACGAACTCCAAAGACGCATAGGGCCAGTGTGCTGATACTTAGGGGGACGGAGTCCCAAGATGCATAGGGCCTGAGTGGTGACACATAGGGGGACGGAATCCCAAGATGCATAGGGCAAGAGTGCTGAAACTTAGGGGGACGGAGTCCCAAGATGCATAGGGCCAGAGTCCTGACACATAGGGGGACGGAGTCCCAAGATGCCTAGGGCCAGAGTGCTGATACTTAAGGGGACGGAGTCCAAAGATGCATAGGGCCAGAGTCCTGATACTTACGGGGACGGAGTCCCAAAATGCATAGGGCTAGAGTCCTGACATATAGGGGGACGAAGTCCCAAGATGCATAGGGCCAGAGTGCTGATCCTTAGGGGGACGGAGTCCCAAGATGCATACGGCCAGAGTCCTGATATATAGGGGGGCGGAGTCCCAAGATGCTTAGGGCCAGAATGCTGATACTAAGGGGGACGGAGTCCCAAGATGCATAGGGCCAGAGTGCTGATACTCAGGGGGACGGATTCCCAAAATGCATAGGGCCAGAGTCCTGATACTTAGGGGGACGGAGTCCCAAGATCCATAGGGCCAGAGTCCAGATACTTAGGCAGACGGAGTCCCAAGATGCATAGGGCCAGAGTCCTGACACATAGGGGGATGGAGTCCCAAGATGCATAGGGCCAAAGTCCTGATACTTAGGGTGATGGAGTCCCAAGATCCATCGGTCCAGAGTGCTGATACTTAGGGGGATGGAGTCCCAAGATGTATAGGGCCAGGGTCCTGACACATAGGGGGACGGAGACCCAAGATGCATAAAGCCAGAGTCCTGATACTTAGGGGGACGGAGACCCAAGATTCTTAGGGCCAGGGTCCTGACACATAGGGGGGCGGAGTCCCAAGATGCATAGGGCCAGAGTGCTGATACTTAGGGGGACAGAGTCCAAAGATGCATAGGGCCAAAGTGCTAATACTTAGCGGGATGGAGTCCCAAGATGCATAGGGCTAGTGTGCTGATACTTAGGGGGACGGAGTCCCAAGATGCATAGGGCCAGAGTGCTGATACTTAGGGGGACAGAGTCCAAAGATGCATAGGGCCAGAGCGCTAATACTTAGGGGGATGGAGTCCCAAGATGCATAGGGGCAGAGTGCTAATACTTAGGGGGACGGAGTCCCAAGTTGCATTGGGCCAGAGTCCTGACACATAGGGGGATGAAGTCCCAAGACGCATAGGGCCAGTGTGCTGATACTTAGGGGGATGGAGTCCCAAGATGCATAGGGCCAGAGTGGTGACACATAGGGGGAGGGAATCCCAAGATGCATAGGGCCAGAGTGCTGAAACTTAGGGGGACGGAGTCCCAAGATGCATAGGGCCAGAGTCCTGACACATAGGGGGACGGAGTCCCAAGATGCCTAGGGCCAGAGTGCTGATACTTAAGGGGACGGAGTCCAAAGATAAATAGGGCCAGAGTCCTGATACTTACGGGGACGGAGTCCCAAAATGCATAGGGCTAGAGTCCTGACATATAGGGGGACGAAGTCCCAAGATGCATAGGGCCAGAGTGCTGATCCTTAGGGGGGCGGAGTCCCAAGATGCTTAGGGCCAGAGTCCTGACACATAGGGGAACGGAGTCCCAAGATGCATAGGGCCAAAGTGCTGATACTTACGGGAACGGAGTCCCAAGATGCATAGGGCCAAAGTGCTGATACTTACGGGAACGGAGTCCCAAGATGCATAGGGCTAGAGTCCTGACACATAGGGGGGCGGAGTCCGAAGATGCATAGGGCCAGAGTGCTGATACTTAGGGACACGGAGTCCCAAGATGCATTGGGCCAGAGTGCTGATACTTAGGGGGACGGAGTCCCAAAATGCATAGGGCTAGAGTCCTGACATATAGCGGGACGAAGTCCGAAGATGCATAGGGCCAGAGTGCTGATCCTTAGGGGGACGGAGTCCCAAGATGCATAGGGCCAGAGTCCTGATATATAGGGGGGCGGAGTCCCAAGATGCTTAGGGCCAGAATGCTGATACTTAGGGGGACGGAGTCCCAAGATGCATAGGGCCAGAGTGCTGATACTCAGGGGGACGGATTCCCAAGATGCATAGGGCCAGAGTCCTGATACTTAGGGGGACGGAGTCCCAAGATGCATTGGGCCAGAGTCCTGATACATCGGTGGATGTAGTCCCAAGATGCATAGGACCAGAGTCCTGATCCTTAGGGGGATGGAGTCCCAAGATGCATCGGGCCAGAGTGCTGATACTTAGGGGGACGGAGTCCCAAGATGTATAGGGCCAGGGTCCCGACACATAGGGGGACGGAGACCCAAGATGCATAAAGCCAGAGTCCTGATACTTAGGGGGACGGAGTCCCAAGATTCTTAGGGCCAGGATCCTGACACATAGGGGGGCGGAGTCCCAAGATGCATAGGGCCAGAGTGCTGATACTTAGTGGGACAGAGTCCAAAGATGCATAGGGCCAGAGTGCTAATACTTAGCGGGATGGAGTCCCAAGATGCATAGGGCTAGTGTGCTGATACTTAGGGGGAGGGAGTCCCAAGATGCATAGGGCCAGAGTGCTGATACTTAGGGGGACGGAGTCCCAAGATGCATAGGGCCAGAGTCCTGACACATGGGGGGAAGGAGTCCCAAGATGCATAGGGCCAGAGTCCTGATACTTAGGGGGACGGAGTCCAAAGATGCATAGGGAGAGAGTGCTGACACATAGGGGGATGGAGTCCCAAGATGCAAAGGGCCAGAATACTGACACATAGGGGGACGGAGTCCCAAGATGCATAATGCCAGAGTCCTGACACATAGGGGGACGAAGTCCAAAGATGCGTAGGGCCAGAGTGCTGATCCTTAGGGGGACGGAGTCCCGAGATGCATTGGGCCAGAGTGCTGATACTTAGGGGGACGGAGTCCCAAGATGCATAGGGCCAGAGTCCTGATACTTAGGGGGACTGAGTGCCAAGATACATAGGGCCAGAGTGCTGATACTTAGGGGGACGGTGTCCCAAGATGCATAGGGCCAGAGTCTTGATACTTAAGGTGATGGAGTCCCAAGATGCATAGGGCCAGAGTCCTGACACATAGGGGGACGGAGTCCCAAGAAGCCTAGGGCCAGAGTGCTGATACTTAAGGGGACAGAGTCCCAAGATGCATAGGGCCAGAGTCCTGATACTTACCGGGACGGAGTCCCAAAATGCATAGGGCTAGAGTCCTGACATATAGGGGGACGAAGTCTCAAGATGCATAGGGCCAGAGTGCTGATCCTTAGGGGGACGGAGTCCCAAGTTGCATAGGGCCAGAGTCCTGATATATAGGGGGGGCGGAGTCCCAAGATGCTTAGGGCCAGAGTCCTGACACATAGGGGAACGGAGTCCCAAGATGCTTAGGGCCAGAGTCCTGACACATAGGGGAACGGAGTCCCAAGATGCATAGGGCCAAAGTGCTGATACTTACGGGAACGGAGTCCCAAGATGCATAGGGCTAGAGTCCTGACACATAGGGGGGCGGAGTCCGAAGATGCATTGGGCCAGAGTGCTGATACTTAGGGACACGGAGTCCCAAGATGCATTGGGCCAGAGTGCTGATACTTAGGGGGACGGAGTCCCAAAATGCATAGGGCTAGAGTCCTGACATATAGGGGGACGAAGTCCCAAGATGCATAGGGCCAGAGTGCTGATCCTTAGGGGGACGGAGTCCCAAGATGCATAGGGCCAGAGTCCTGATATATAGGGGGGCGGAGTCCCAAGATGCTTAGGGCCAGAATGCTGATACTTAGGTGGATGGAGTCCCAAGATGCATAGGACCAGAGTCCTGATCCTTAGGGGGATGGAGTCCCAAGATGCATCGGGCCAGAGTGCTGATACTTAGGGGGACGGAGTCCCAAGATGTATAGGGCCAGGGTCCCGACACATAGGGGGACGGAGACCCAAGATGCATAAAGCCAGAGTCCTGATACTTAGGGGGACGGAGTCCCAATATTCTTAGGGCCAGGGTCCTGACACATAGGGGGGCGGAGTCCCAAGATGCATAGGGCCAGAGTGCTGATACTTAGTGGGACAGAGTCCAAAGATGCATAGGGCCAGAGTGCTAATACTTAGCGGGATGGAGTCCCAAGATGCATAGGGCTAGTGTGCAGTTACTTAGGGGGAGGGAGTCCCAAGATGCATAGGGCCAGAGTGCTGATACTTAGGGGGACGGAGTCCCAAGATGCATAGGGCCAGAGTCCTGACATATAGGAGGACGAAGTCTCAAGATGCATAGGGCCAGAGTGCTGATCCTTAGGGGGACGGAGTCCCAAGATGCATAGGGCCAGAGTCCTGATATATAGGAGGGCGGAGTCCCAAGATGCTTAGGGCCAGAATGCTGATACTTAGGGGGACGGAGTCCCAAGATGCATAGGGCTAGAATGCCTGTACTTAGGGGGACGGAGTCCCAAGATGCATAGGGCCAGAGTCCTGAAACATAAGGGAACGGAGTCCCAAGATGCATAGGGCCAGAGTGCTGATACTTACGGGAACGGAGTCCCAAGATGCATAGGGCTAGAGTCCTGACACATAGCGGGACGAAGTCCAAATATGCATAGGGCCAGAGTGCTGAAACTCAGGGGGACGGATTCCCAAGATGCATAGGGCCAGAGTCCTGATACTTAGGGGGACGGAGTCCCAAGATGCATAGGGCCAGAGTCCTGACACATAGGGGGATGTAGTCCCAAGATGCATAGGGCCAGAGTCCTGATACTTAGGGGGATGGAGTCCCAAGATGCATTGGGCCAGAGTGCTGATACTTAGGGGGACGGAGTCCCAAAATGTATAGGGCCAGGGTCCTGACACATAGGGGGACGGAGACCCAAGATGCATAAAGCTAGAGTCCTGATACTTAGGGAGACGGAGTCCCAAGATTCTTAGGTCCAGGGTCCTTACACATAGGGGGGCGGAGTACGAAGATGCATAGGGCCAGAGTGCTGATACTTAGGGGGACAGAGTCCAAAGATTCAAAGGGCCAGAGTGCTAATACTTAGGGGAATGGAGTCCCAAGATGCATAGGGCTAGTGTGCTGATACTTAGGGGGACGGAGTCCCAAGATGCATAGGGCCAGAGTCCTGACACATGGGGGGAAGGAGTCCCAAGATGCATAGGGCCAGAGTCCTGATACTTAGGGGGACGGAGTCCCAAGATGCATAGGGAGAGAGTGCTGACACATAGGGGTATGGAGTCCCAAGATGCAAAGGGCCAGAGTGCTAATACTTAGGGGTATGGAGTCCCAAGGTGCATGGGGCCAGAGTCCTGACACATAGGGGGACGGAGTCCCAAGATGCATAGGGCCAGAGTCCTGACACATAGGGGGACGAAGTCCAAAGATGCATAGGGCCAGAGTGCTGATCCTTAGGGGGACGGAGTCCCAAGATGCATAGGGCCAGAGTGCTGATACTTAGGGACACGGAGTCCCAAGATTCATTGGGCCAGAGTGCTGATACTTTGGGGGACGGAGTCCCAAGATGCATAGGGCCAGAGTCCTGATACGTAGGGGGACGGAGTGCCAAGATACATAGGGCCAGACTGCTGATACTTAGGCGGACGGTGTCCCAAGATGCTTAGGGCCAGAGTCTTGATACTTAGGGGGATGGAGTCCCAAGATGCATAGGGCCAGAGTCCTGACACATAGGGGGACGGAGTCCCAAGATGCCTAGGGCCAGAGTGCTGATACTTAAGGGGACAGAGTCCCAAGATGCATTGGGCCAGAGTCCTGATACTTACGGGGACGGAGTCCCAAAATGCATAGGGCTAGAGTCCTGACATATAGGAGGACGAAGTCTCAAGATGCATAGGGCCAGAGTGCTGATCCTTAGGCGGACGGAGTCCCAAGATGCATAGGGCCAGAGTCCTGATATATAGGGGGGCGGAGTCCCAAGATGCTTAGGGCCAGAATGCTGATACTTAGGGGGACGGAGTCCCAAGATGCATAGGGCCAGAGTCCTGACACATAGGGGAACGGAGTCCCAAGATGCATAGGGCCAGAGTGCTGATACTTACGGGAACAGATTCCCAAGATGCATAGGGCTAGAGTCCTGACACTTAGCGGGACGAAGTCCAAAGATGCATAGGGCCAGAGAGCTGATACTTAGGGGGACGGAGTCCAAAGATGCATAGGGCCAGAGTGCTAATACTTACGGGGATGGAGTCCCAAGATGCATAGGGCCAGAGTGCTGATTCTTAGGGGGACGGAGTCCCAAGTTGCATAGGGCCAGAGTCCTGACTCATAGGGGGATGAAGTCCCAAGATGCATATGGCCAGAGTCCTGACACATAGGGGGATGGAGTCCCAAGATGCATAGGGCCAGAGTCCTGACACATAGGGGGACGGAGTCCCAAGATGCCTAGGGCCAGAGTGCTGATACTTAAGGAGACGGAGTCCCAAGATGCATAGGGCTAGAGTCCTGACATATAGGGGGACGGAGTCCCAAGATGCATAGGGCCAGAGTCCTGATATATAGGGGGGCGGAGACCCAAGATGCTTAGGGCCAGAATGCTGATACTTAGGGGGACGGAGTCCCAAGATGCATAGGGCCAGAGTCCTGACACATAGGGGAACGGAGTCCCAAGATGCATAGGGCCAGAGTGCTGATACTTACGGGAACGGAGTCCCAAGATGCATAGGGCTAGAGTCCTGACACATAGCGGGACGAAGTCCAAAGATGCATAGGGCCAGAGTGCTGATACTCAGGGGGACGGATTCCCAAGATGCATAGGGCCAGAGTCCTGATATTTAAGGGGACGGAGTCCCAAGATGCATAGGGCCAGAGTCCTGATACTTAGGCGGACGGAGTCCCAAGATGCATAGGGCCAGAGTCCTGACACATAGGGGGATGGAGTCCCATGATGCATAGGGCCAGAGTGCTGATACTTAGGTGGACAGAGTCCCAAGATGCATAGGGCCAGAGTGGTGACAAATAGGGGACGGAATCCCAAGATGCATAGGGCCTGAGTGCTGAAACTTAGGGGGACGGAGTCCCAAGATGCATAGGGCCAGAGTGCTGATACTTAAGGGGACGGAGTCCAAAGATGCATAGGGCCAGAGTCCTGACACATAGGGGGACGAAGTCCAAAGATGCATAGGGCCAGAGTGCTGATCCTTAGGGGGACGGAGTCCCAAGATGCATAGGGCCAGAGTGCTGATACTTAGGGACACGGAGTCCCAAGATTCATTGGGCCAGAGTGCTGATACTTTGGGGGACGGAGTCCCAAGATGCATAGGGCCAGAGTCCTGATACGTAGGGGGACGGAGTGCCAAGATACATAGGGCCAGACTGCTGATACTTAGGCGGACGGTGTCCCAAGATGCTTAGGGCCAGAGTCTTGATACTTAGGGGGATGGAGTCCCAAGATGCATAGGGCCAGAGTCCTGACACATAGGGGGACGGAGTCCCAAGATGCCTAGGGCCAGAGTGCTGATACTTAAGGGGACAGAGTCCCAAGATGCATTGGGCCAGAGTCCTGATACTTACGGGGACGGAGTCCCAAAATGCATAGGGCTAGAGTCCTGACATATAGGAGGACGAAGTCTCAAGATGCATAGGGCCAGAGTGCTGATCCTTAGGCGGACGGAGTCCCAAGATGCATAGGGCCAGAGTCCTGATATATAGGGGGGCGGAGTCCCAAGATGCTTAGGGCCAGAATGCTGATACTTAGGGGGACGGAGTCCCAAGATGCATAGGGCCAGAGTCCTGACACATAGGGGAACGGAGTCCCAAGATGCATAGGGCCAGAGTGCTGATACTTACGGGAACAGATTCCCAAGATGCATAGGGCTAGAGTCCTGACACTTAGCGGGACGAAGTCCAAAGATGCATAGGGCCAGAGAGCTGATACTTAGGGGGACGGAGTCCAAAGATGCATAGGGCCAGAGTGCTAATACTTACGGGGATGGAGTCCCAAGATGCATAGGGCCAGAGTGCTGATTCTTAGGGGGACGGAGTCCCAAGTTGCATAGGGCCAGAGTCCTGACTCATAGGGGGATGAAGTCCCAAGATGCATATGGCCAGAGTCCTGACACATAGGGGCATGGAGTCCCAAGATGCATAGGGCCAGAGTCCTGACACATAGGGGGACGGAGTCCCAAGATGCCTAGGGCCAGAGTGCTGATACTTAAGGAGACGGAGTCCCAAGATGCATAGGGCTAGAGTCCTGACATATAGGGGGACGGAGTCCCAAGATGCATAGGGCCAGAGTCCTGATATATAGGGGGGCGGAGACCCAAGATGCTTAGGGCCAGAATGCTGATACTTAGGGGGACGGAGTCCCAAGATGCATAGGGCCAGAGTCCTGACACATAGGGGAACGGAGTCCCAAGATGCATAGGGCCAGAGTGCTGATACTTACGGGAACGGAGTCCCAAGATGCATAGGGCTAGAGTCCTGACACATAGCGGGACGAAGTCCAAAGATGCATAGGGCCAGAGTGCTGATACTCAGGGGGACGGATTCCCAAGATGCATAGGGCCAGAGTCCTGATATTTAAGGGGACGGAGTCCCAAGATGCATAGGGCCAGAGTCCTGATACTTAGGCGGACGGAGTCCCAAGATGCATAGGGCCAGAGTCCTGACACATAGGGGGATGGAGTCCCATGATGCATAGGGCCAGAGTGCTGATACTTAGGTGGACAGAGTCCCAAGATGCATAGGGCCAGAGTGGTGACAAATAGGGGACGGAATCCCAAGATGCATAGGGCCTGAGTGCTGAAACTTAGGGGGACGGAGTCCCAAGATGCATAGGGCCAGAGTGCTGATACTTAAGGGGACGGAGTCCAAAGATGCATAGGGCCAGAGTCCTGATACTTACGGGGACGGAGTCCCAAAATCCATAGGGCTAGAGTCCTGACATATAGGGGGACGAAGTCCCAAGATGCATAGGGCCAGAGTCCTGATACTTAGGCGGACGAACTCCCAAGATGCATAGGGCCAGAGTCCTGATATATAGGGGGGCGGAGTCCCAAGATGCTTAGGGCCAGAATGCTGATACTTAGGGGGACGGAGTCCCAAGATGCATAGGGCCAGAGTGCTGATACTCAGGGGGACGGATTCCCAAGATGCATAGGGCTAGAGTCCTGATACTTAGGGGGACGGAGTCCCAAGATGCATAGGGCCAGAGTCCTGATACTTAGGTGGACAGAGTCCCAAGATGCATAGGGCCAGAGTCCTGACACATAGGGGGATGGAGTCCCAAGATGCATAGGGCCAGAGTCCTGATACTTAGGGGGATGGAGTCCCAAGATGCATCGGGCCAGAGTGCTGATACTTAGGGGGACGGAGTCCCAAGATGTATAGGGCCAGAGTCCTGATACTTAGGGGGACGGAGTCCCAAAATGCATAGGGCCAGAGTCCTGATACTTAGGCGGACGGAGTCCCAAGATGCATAGGGCCAGAGTCCTGACACATAGGGGGACGGAGTCCCAAGATGCATAGGGCCAGAGTCCTGATACTTAGGCGGACGGAGTCCCAAGATGCATAGGGCCAGAGTCCTGATATATAGGGGGGCGGAGTCCCAAGATGCTTAGGGCCAGAATGCTGATACTTAGGGGGACGGAGTCCCAAGATGCATAGGGCCAGAGTGCTGATACTCAGGGGGTCGGATTCCCAAGATGCATAGGGCCAGAGTCCTGATACTTAGGGGGACGGAGTCCCAAGATGCATAGGGCCAGAGTCCTGTTACTTAGGCGGACGGAGTCCCAAGATGCATAGGGTCAGAGTCCTGACACATAGGGGGATGGAGTCCCAAGATACATAGGGCCAGAGTCCTGATACTTAGGGGGATGGAGTCCCAAGATGCATCGGGCCAGAGTGCTGATACTTAGGGGGACGGAGTCCCAAGATGTAAAGGGCCAGGGTCCTGACACATAGGGGGACGGAGACCCAAGATGCATAAAGCCAGAGTCCTGATACTTAGGGGGACGGAGTCCCAAGATTCTTAGGGCCAGGGTCCTGACACATAGGGGGGCGGAGTCCCAATATGCATAGGGCCAGAGTGCTGATACTTAGGGGGACGGAGTCCCAAGATGCATAGGGAGAGAGTGCTGACACATAGGGGGATGGAGTCCCAAGATGCAAAGGGTCAGAGTGCTAATACTTAGGGGTATGGAGTCCCAAGGTGCATGGGGCCAGAGTCCTGACACATAGGGGGACGGAGTCCCAAGATGCATAGGGCCAGAGTCCTGACACATAAGGGGACGAAGTCCAAAGATGCATAGGGCCAGAGTGCTGATCCTTAGGGGGACGGAGTCCCAAGATGCATAGGGCCAGAGTGCTGACACATAGGGGAACGGAGTCCCAAGATGCATAGGGCCAGAGTGCTGATACTTACGGGAACGGAGTCCCAAGATGCATAGGGCTAGAATCCTGACACATAGCGGGACAAAGTCCAAAGATGCATAGGGCCAGAGTGCTGATACTCAGGGGGACGGATTCCCAAGATGCATAGGGCCAGAGTCCTGATACTTAGGGGGACGGAGTCCGAAGATGCATAGGGCCAGAGTCCTGATACTTAGGCGGACGTAGTCCCAAGATGCATAGGGCCAGAGTCCTGACACATAGGGGGATGTAGTCCCAAGATGCATAGGGCCAGAGTCCTGATACTTAGGGGGACGGAAGTCCCAAGATTCTTAGGGCCAGGGTCCTGACACATAGGGGGGGCGGAGTCCCAAGATGCATAGGGCCAGAGTGCTGATACTTAGGGGGATGGAGTCCCAAGATGCATAGGGCTAGTGTGCTGATACTTAGGGGGACGGAGTCCCAAGATGCATAGGGCCAGAGTGCTGAAACTTACGGGAACGGAGTCCCAAGATGCATAGGGCTAGAGTCCTGACACATATGGGGACGGAGTCCCACGATGCATAGGGCCAGAGTCCTGATACTTAGGGGGACGGAGTGCCAAGATACATAGGGCCAGAGTGCTGATACTTAAGCGGACGGTGTCCCAAGATGCATAGTGCCAGAGTCTTGATACTTAGGGGGATGGAGTCCCAAGATGCATAGGGCCAGAGTCCTGACACATAGGGGGACGGAGTCCCAAGATGCCTAGGGCCAGAGTGCTGATACTTAAGGGGACGGAGTCCCAAGATGCATAGGGCCAGAGTCCTGATACTTACGGGGACGGAGTCCCAAAATGCATAGGGCTAGAGTCCTGACATATAGGGGGACGAAGTCTCAAGATGCATAGGGCCAGAGTGCTTATCCTTAGGGGGACGGAGTCCCAAGATGCATAGGGCCAGAGTCCTGATATATAGGGGGGCGGAGTCCCAAGATGCTTAGGGCCAGAATGCTGATACTTAGGGGGACGGAGTCCCAAGATGCATAGTGCCAGAGTCCTGATACTTAGGCGGACGGAGTCCCAAGATGCATAGGGCCAGAGTCCTGACACATAGGGGGATGTAGTCCCAAGATGCATAGGGCCAGAGTCCTGATACTTAGGGGGATGGAGTACCAAGATGCATAGGGCCAGAGTGCTGATACTTAGGGGGACGGAGTCCCAAGATGTATAGGGCCAGGGTCCTGACACATAGGGGGACGGAGACCCAAGATGCATAAAGCCAGAGTCCTGATACTTAGGGGGACGGAGTCCCAAGATTCTTAGGGCCAGGGTCCTGACACATAGGGGGGCGGAGTCCCAAGATGCATAGGGCCAGAGTGCTGATACTTAGGGGGACAGAGTCCAAAGATGCATAGGGCCAGAATGCTAATACTTAGGGGGATGGAGTCCCAAGATGCATAGGGCTAGTGTGCTGATACTTAGGGGGACGGAGTCCCAAGATGCATAGGGCCAGAGTGCTGATACTTACGGGAACGGAGTCTCAAGATGCATAGGGCTAGAGTCCGGACACATAGGGGGACGGAGTCCCAAGATGCATAGGGCCAGAGTCCTGATACTTAGGGGGACGGAGTCCCAAGATGCATAGGGCCAGAGTCCTGATACTTAGGCGGACGGAGTCCCAAGATGCATAGGGCCAGAGTCCTGACACATAGGGGGATGTAGTCCCAAGATGCATAGGGCCAGAGTCCTGATACTTAAGGGGATGGAGTACCAAGATGCATAGGGCCAGAGTGCTGATACTTAGGGGGACGGAGTCCCAAGATGCATAGGGCCAGAGTCCTGATACTTAGGCGGACGGAGTCCCAAGATGCATAGGGCCAGAGTCCTGACACATAGGGGGATGTAGTCCCAAGATGCATAGGGCCAGAGTCCTGATACTTAGGGGGATGGAGTACCAAGATGCATAAGGCCAGAGTCCTGATACTTACGGGGACAGAGTCCCAAAATGCATAGGGCTAGAGTCCTGACATATAGGGGGACGAAGTCCCAAGATGCATAGGGCCAGAGTACTGATACTTAGGGGGATGGAGTCCCAAGATGCATAGGGCCAGAGTCCTGACACATGGGGGGAAGGAGTCCCAAGATGCATAGGGCCAGAGTCCTGATACTTAGGGGGACGGAGTCCCAAGATGCATAGGGAGAGAGTGCTGACACATAGGGGGATGGAGTCCCAAGATGCAAAGGGCCAGAGTGCTAATACTTAGGGGTATGGAGTCCCAAGGTGCATGGGGCCAGAGTCCTGACACATAGGGGGACGGAGTCCCAAGATGCCTAGGGCCAGAGTGCTGATACTTAAGGGGACGGAGTCCCAAGATGCATAGGGCCAGAGTCCTGATACTTACGGGGACGGAGTCCCAAAATGCATAGGGCTAGAGTCCTGACATATAGGGGTACGAAGTCTCAAGATGCATAGGGCCAGAGTGCTTATTCTTAGGGGGACTGAGTCCCAAGATGCATAGGGCCAGAGTCCTGACACATAAGGGAACGGATTCCCAAGATGCATAGGGCCAGAGTGCTGATACTTAAGCGGACGGTGTCCCAAGATGCATAGTGCCAGAGTCTTGATACTTAGGGGGACGGAGTCCCAAGATGCATAGGGCCAGAGTCCTGAAATATAGGGGGGCGGAGTCCCAAGATGCTTAGGGCCAGAATGCTGATACTTAGGGGGACGGAGTCCCAAGATGCATAGGGCCAGAGTTCTGATACTTAGGCGGACGGAGTCCCAAGATGCATAGGGCCAGAGTCCTGACATATAGGGGGATGTAGTCCCAAGATGCATAGGGCCAGAGTCCTGATACTTAAGGGGATGGAGTACCAAGATGCATAGGGCCAGAGTGCTGATACTTAGGCGGACGGTGTCCCAAGATGCATAGGGCCAGAGTCTTGATACTTAGGGGGATGGAGAACCAAGATGCATAGGGCCAGAGTCCTGACACATAGGGGGACGGAGTCCCAAGATGCCTAGGGACAGAGTGCTGATACTTAAGGGGACGGAGTCCCAAGATGCATAGGGCCAGAGTCCTGATACTTACGGGGGACAGAGTCCCAAAATGCATAGGCTTGAGTCCTGACATATAGGGGGACGAAGTCCAAGATGCATAGGGCCAGAGTGCTGATACTTAGGGGGACGGAGTCGCAAGATGCATAGGGCCAGAGTCCTGACACATGGGGGGAAGGAGTCCCAAGATGCATACATAGGGCCAGAGTCCTAATACTTAGGGGGACGGAGTCCCAAGATGCATAGGGAGAGAGTGCTGACACATAGGGGGATGGAGTCCCAAGATTGCAAAGGGCCCAGAGTGCTAATACTTAGGGGTATGGAGTCCCAAGGTGCATGGGGCCAGAGTCCTGACACATAGGGGGACGGAGTCCCAAGATGCCTAGGGCCAGAGTGCTGATACTTAAGGGGACGGAGTCCCAAGATGCATAGGGCCAGAGTCCTGATACTTACGGGGACGGAGTCCCAAAATGCATAGGGCTAGAGTCCCTGACATATAGGGGGACGAAGTCTCAAGATGCATAGGGCCAGAGTGCTTATCCTTAGGGGGACGGAGTCCCAAGATGCATAGGGCCAGAGTCCTGATATATAGGGGGGGCGGAGTCCCAAGATGCATAGGGCCATAGTCCTGACACATAGGGGAACGGATTCCCAAGATGCATAGGGCCAGAGTGCTGATACTTAAGCGGACGGTGTCCCAAGATGCATAGGGCCAGAGTCCTGACACATAGGGGGACGGAGTCCCAAGATGCCTAGGGCCAGAGTGCTGATACTTAAGGGGACGGAGTCCCAAGATGCAAAGGGCTAGAGTCCTGACATATAGGGGGACGAAGTCTCAAGATGCATAGGGCCAGAGTGCTTATCCTTAGGGGGACGGAGTCCCAAGATGCATAGGGGCCAGAGTCCTGAAATATAGGGGGGCGGAGTCCCAAGATGCTTAGGGCCAGAATGCTGATACTTAGGGGGACGGAGTCCCAAGATGCATAGGGCCAGAGTCCTGACACATAGGGGAACGGAGTCCCAAGATGCATAGGGCCAGAGTGCTGATACTTACGGGAACGGAGTCCCAAGATGCATAGGGGCTAGAGTCCTGACACATAGCGGGACGAAGTCCAAAGATGCATAAAGCCAGAGTCCTGATACTTAGGGGGACGGAGTCCCAAGATTCTTAGGGCCAGGGTCCTGGACACATAGGGGGGGGCGGAGTCCAAAGATGCATAGGGCCAGAGTGCTGATACTTAGGCGGACGGTGTCCCAAGATGCATAGGGCCAGAGTCTTGATACTTAGGGGGATGGAGTACCAAGATGCATAGGGCCAGAGTCCTGACACATAGGGGGACGGAGTCCCAAGGATGCCCTAGGGACAGAGTGCTGATACTTAAGGGGACGGAGTCCCAAGATGCATAGGGCCAGAGTCCTGATACTTACGGGGACAGAGTCCCAAAATGCATAGGGCTAGAGTCCTAACATATAGGGGGACGAAGTCCCAATATGAATAGGGCCAGAGTGCTGATACTTAGGGGGACGGAGTCCCAAGATGCATAGGGCCAGAGTCCTGACACATGGGGGGAAGGAGTCCCAAGATCCATAGGGCCAGAGTCCTGATACTTAGGGGGACGGAGTCCCAAGATGCATAGGGAGAGAGTGCTGACACATAGAGGGATGGAGTCCAAAGATGCAAAGGGCCAGAGTGCTAATACTTAGGGGTATGGAGTCCCAAGGTGCATGGGGCCAGAGTCCTGACACATAGGGGGACGGAGTCCCAAGATGACTAGGGCCAGAGTGCTGATACTTAAGGGGACGGAGTCCCAAGATGCATAGGGCCAGAGTCCTGATACTTACGGGGACGGAGTCCCAAAATGCATAGGGCTAGAGTCCTGACATATAGGGGGACGAAGTCTCAAGATGCATAGGGCCAGAGTGCTTATTCTTAGGGGGACGGAGTCCCAAGATGCATAGGGCCAGAGTCCTGATATATAGGGGGGGCGGAGTCCCAAGATGCATAGGGCCAGAGTCCTGACACATAAGGGAACGGATTCCCAAGATGCATAGGGCCAGAGTGCTGATACTTAAGCGGACGGTGTCCCAAGATGCATAGTGCCAGAGTCTTGATACTTAGGGGGAACGGAGTCCCAAGATGCATAGGGCCAGAGTCCTGAAATATAGGGGGGCGGAAGTCCCAAGATGCTTAGGGCCAGAATGCTGATACTTAGGGGGACGGAGTCCCAAGATGCATAGGGCCAGAGTTCTGATACTTAGGCGGACGGAGTCCCAAGATGCATAGGGCCAGAGTCCTGACACATAGGGGGATGTAGTCCCAAGATGCATAGGGCCAGAGTCCTGATACTTAGGGGGATGGAGTACCAAGATGCATAGGGCCAGAGTGCTGATACTTAGGGGGACGGAGTCCCAAGATGTATAGGGCCAGGGTCCTGACACATAGGGGGACGGAGACCCAAGATGCATAAAGCCAGAGTCCTGATACTTAGGGGGACGGAGTCCCAAGATTCTTAGGGCCAGGGTCCTGACACATAGGGGGGCGGAGTCCCAAGATGCATAGGGTCAGAGTGCTGATACTTAGGGGGACAGAGTCCAAAGATGCATAGGCCCAGAATGCTAATACTTAGGGGGATGGAGTCCCAAGATGCATAGGGCTAGTGTGCTGATACTTAGGGGGACGGAGTCCCAAGATGCATAGGGCCAGAGTGCTGATACTTACGGGAACGGAGTCCCAAGATGCATAGGGCTAGAATCTGGACACATAGGGGGACGGAGTCCCAAGATGCATAGGGCCAGAGTCCTGATACTTCGGGGGACGGAGTCCCAAGATGCATAGGGCCAGAGTCCTGATACTTAGGCGGACGGAGTCCCAAGATGCATAGGGCCAGAGTCCTGACACATAGGGGGATGTAGTCCCAAGATGCATAGGGCCAGAGTCCTGATACTTAGGGGGATGGAGTACCAAGATGCATAGGGCCAGAGTGCTGATACTTAGGGGGACGGAGTCCCAAGATGCATAGGGCCAGAGTCCTGATACTTAGGCGGACAGAGTCCCAAGATGCATAGGGCCAGTGTCCTGACACATAGGGGGATGTAGTCCAAAGATGCATAGGGACAGAGTCCTGATACTTAGGGGGATGGAGGACCAAGACGCATAAGGCCAGAGTGCTGATACTTAGGGGGACGGAGTCCCAAGATGCATAGGGCCAGAGTGCTGATACTTAGGCGGACGGTGTCCCAAGATGCATAGGGCCAGAGTCTTGATACTTAGGGGGATGGAGAACCAAGATGCATAGGGCCAGAGTCCTGACACATAGGGGGACGGAGTCCCAAGATGCCTAGGGACAGAGTGCTGATACTTAAGGGGACGGAGTCCCAAGATGCATTGGGCCAGAGTCCTGATACTTACGGGGACAGAGTCCCAAAATGCATAGGGCTAGAGTCCTGACATATAGGGGGACGAAGTCCCAAGATGCATAGGGCCAGAGTGCTGATACTTAGGGGGACGGGAGTCCCAAGATGCATAGGGCCAGAGTCCTGTCACATGGGGGGAAGGAGTCCCAAGATGCATAGGGCCAGAGTCCTGATACTTAGGGGGACGGAGTCCCCAAGATGCATAGGGAGAGAGTGCTGACACATAGGGGGATGGAGTCCCAAGATGCAAAGGGCCATAGTGCTAATACTTAGGGGTATGGAGTCCCAAGGTGCATGGGGCCAGAGTCCTGACACATAGGGGGACGGAGTCCCAAGATGCCTAGGGCCAGAGTGCTGATACTTAAGGGGACGGAGTCCCAAGATGCATAGGGCCAGAGTCCTGATACTTACGGGGACGGAGTCCCAAAATGCATAGGGCTAGAGTCCTGACATATAGGGGGACGAAGTCTCAAGATGCATAGGGCCAGAGTGCTTATCCTTAGGGGGACGGAGTCCCAAGATGCATAGGGCCAGAGTCCTGATATATAGGGGGGCGGAGTCCCAAGATGCATAGGGCCAGAGTCCTGACACATAGGGGAACGGATTCCCAAGATGCATAGGGCCAGAGTGCTGATACTTAAGCGGACGGTGTCCCAAGATGCATAGTGCCAGAGTCTTGATACTTAGGGGGATGGAGTCCAAAGATGCATAGGGCCAGAGTCCTGACACATAGGGGGACGGAGTCCCAAGATGCCTAGGGCCAGAGTGCTGATACTTAAGGGGACGGAGTCCCAAGATGCAAAGGGCTAGAGTCCTGACATATAGGGGGGACGAAGTCTCAAGATGCATAGGGCCAGAGTGCTTATCCTTAGGGGGACGGAGTCCCAAGATGCATAGGGCCAGAGTCCTGAAATATAGGGGGGGCGGAGTCCCAAGATGCTTAGGGCCAGAATGCTGATACTTAGGGGGACGGAGTCCCAAGATGCATAGGGCCAGAGTCCTGACACATAGGGGAACGGAGTCCCAAGATGCATAGGGCCAGAGTGCTGATACTTACGGGAACGGAGTCCCAAGATGCATAGGGCTAGAGTCCTGACACATAGCGGGACGAAGTCCAAAGATGCATAAAGCCAGAGTCCTGATACTTAGGGGGACGGAGTCCCAAGATTCTTAGGGCCAGGGTCCTGACACATAGGGGGGCGGAGTCCGAAGATGCATAGGGCCAGAGTGCTGATACTTAGGCGGACGGTGTCCCAAGATGCATAGGTCCAGAGTCTTGATACTTAGGGGGATGGAGTACCAAGATGCATAGGGCCAGAGTCCTGACACGGGGACGGAGTCCCAAGATGCCTAGGGACAGAGTGCTGATACTTAAGGGGACGGAGTCCCAAGATGCATAGGGCCAGAGTCCTGATACTTACGGGGACAGAGTCCCAAAATGCATAGGGCTAGAGTCCTAACATATAGGGGGACGAAGTCCCAAGATGAATAGGGCCAGAGTGCTGATACTTAGGGGGACGGAGTCCCAAGATGCATAGGGCCAGAGTCCTGACACATGGGGGGAAGGAGTCCCAAGATCCATAGGGCCAGAGTCCTGATACTTAGGGGGACGGAGTCCCAAGATGCATAGGGAGAGAGTGCTGACACATAGAGGGATGGAGTCCAAAGATGCAAAGGGCCAGAGTGCTAATACTTAGGGGTATGGAGTCCCAAGGTGCATGGGGCCAGAGTCCTGACACATAGGGGGACGGAGTCCCAAGATGACTAGGGCCAGAGTGCTGATACTTAGGGGGACGGAGTCCCAAGATGCATAGGGCCAGAGTCCTGACACATAGGGGAACGGATTCCCAAGATGCATAGGGCCAGAGTCCTGATATTTAGGGGGACGGAGTCCCAAGATGCATAGGGCCAGAGTCCTGACACATAGGGGGATGTAGTCCCAAGATGCATAGGGCCAGAGTCCTGATACTTAGGGGGATGGAGTACCAAGATGCATAGGGCCAGAGTGCTGATACTTAGGGGGACGGAGTCCCAAGATGTATAGGGCCAGGGTCCTGACACATAGGGGGACGGAGACCCAAGATGCATAAAGCCAGAGTCCTGATATTTAGGGGGACGGAGTCCCAAGATTCTTAGGGCCAGGGTCCTGACACATAGGGGGGCGGATTCCCAAGATGCATAGGGCCAGAGTGCTGATACTTAGGGGGACAGAGTCCAAAGATGCATAGGGCCAGAATGCTAATACTTAGGGGGATGGAGTCCCAAGATGCATGGGGCCAGAGTACTGATACTTACGGGAACGGAGTCCCAAGATGCATAGGGCTAGAGTCCTGACACATAGGGGGACGGAGTCCCAAAATGCATAGGGCCAGAGTCCTGACACTTAGGGGGACGGAGTGCCAAGATACATAGGGCCAGAGTGCTGATACTTAAGCGGACGGTGTCCCAAGATGCATAGTGCCAGAGTCTTGATACTTAGGGGGATGGAGTCCCAAGATGCATATGGCCAGAGTCCTGACACATAGGGGGACGGAGTCCCAAGATGCCTAGGGCCAGAGTGCTGATACTTAAGGGGACGGAGTCCCAAGATGCATAGGGCCAGAGTCCTGATACTTACGGGGACGTAGTCCCAAAATGCAAAGGGCTAGAGTCCTGACATATAGGGGGACGAAGTCTCAAGATGCATAGGGCCAGAGTGCTTATCCTTAGGGGGACGGAGTCCCAAGATGCATAGGGCCAGAGTCCTGATATATAGGGGGGCGGAGTCCCAAGATGCTTAGGGCCAGAATGCTGATACTTAGGGGGACGGAGTCCCAAGATGCATAGGGCCAGAGTCCTGACACATAGGGGAACGGAGTCCCAAGATGCATAGGGCCAGAGTGCTGATACTTACGGGAACGGAGTCCCAAGATGCATAGGGCTAGAGTCCTGACACATAGCGGGACGAAGTCCAAAGATGCACAAAGCCAGAGTCCTGATACTTAGGGGGACGGAGTCCCAAGATTCTTAGGGCCAGGGTCCTGACACATAGGAGGGCGGAGTCCGAAGATGCATAGGGCCAGAGTGCTGATACTAAGGCGGACGGTGTCCCAAGATGCATAGGGCCAGAGTCTTGATACTTAGGGGGATGGAGTACCAAGATGCATAGGGCCAGAGTCCTGACACATAGGGGGACGGAGTCCCAAGATGCCTAGGGACAGAGTGCTGATACTTAAGGGGACGGAGTCCCAAGATGCATAGGGCCATTGTCCTGATACTTACAGGGACAGAGTCCCAAAATGCATAGGGCTAGAGTCCTGACATATAGGGGGACGAAGTCCCAAGATGCATAGGGCCAGAGTGCTGATACTTAGGGGGACGGAGTCCCAAGATGCATAGGGCCAGAGTCCTGACACATGGGGGGAAGGAGTCCCAAGATGCATAGGGCCAGAGTCCTGATACTTAGGGGGACGGAGTCCCAAGATGCATAGGGCCAGAGTCCTGACACATAGGGTGACGAAGTCCAAAGATGCATAGGGCCAGAGTGCTGATCCTTAGGGGGGCGGAGTCCGAAGATGCATAGGGCCAGAGTGCTGATACTTAGGGGGACAGAGTCCAAAGATGCATAGGGCCAGAGTGCTAATACTTAGTGGGATGGATTCCCAAGATGCATAGGGCTAGTGTGCTGATACTTAGGCGGACGGAGTCCCAAGATGCATAGGGCCAGAGTGCTGATACTTAGGGGGACGGAGTCCCAAGATGCATAGGGCCAGAGTCCTGACACATGGGGGGAAGGAGTTCCAAGATGCATAGGGCTAGAGTCCTGATACTTAGGGGGACGGAGTCCCAAGATGCATAGGGAGAGAGTGCTGACACATAGGGGGATGGAGTCCCAAGATGCAAAGGGCCAGAGTGCTAATACTTAGGGGTATGGAGACCCAAGGTGCATGGGGCCAGAGTCCTGACACATAGGGGGACGGAGTCCCAAGATGCATAGGGCCAGAGTCCTGACACATAGGGGGACGAAGTCCAAAGATGCATAGGGCCAGAGTGCTGATCCTTCGGAGGACGGAGTCCCAAGATGCATAGGGCCAGAGTGCTGATACTTAGGGACACGGAGTCCCAAGATGCATAGGGCCAGAGTCCTGATATATAGGGGGGCGTAGTCCCAAGATGCTTAGGGCCAGAATGCTGATACTTAGGCGGACGGAGTCCCAAGATGCATAGGGCCAGAGTGCTGATACTTAGGGGGACGGAGTCCCAAGATGCAAAGGGCCAGAGTCCTGACACATGGGGGGAAGGAGTCCCAAGATGCATAGGGCTAGAGTCCTGATACTTAGGGGGACGGAGTCCCAAGATGCATAGGGAGAGAGTGCTGACACATAGGGGGGATGGAGTCCCAAGATGCAAAGGGCCAGAGTGCTAATACTTAGGGGTATGGAGACCCAAGGTGCATGGGGCCAGAGTCCTGACACATAGGGGGACGGAGTCCCAAGATGCATAGGGCCAGAGTCCTGACACATAGGGGGACGAAGTCCAAAGATGCATAGGGCCAGAGTGCTGATCCTTCGGAGGACGGAGTCCCAAGATGCATAGGGCCAGAGTGCTGATACTTAGGGACACGGAGTCCCAAGATGCATAGGGCCAGAGTCCTGATATATAGGGGGGCGTAGTCCCAAGATGCTTAGGGCCAGAATGCTGATACTTAGGGGGACGGAGTCCCAAGATGCATAGGGCCAGAGTCCTGACACATAGGGGAACGGAGTCCCAAGATGCATAGGGCCAGAGTGCTGATACTTACGGGAACGGAGTCCCAAGATGCATAGGGCCAGAGTCCTGACACATAGCGGGACGAAGTCCAAAGATGCATACGGCAAGAGTGCTGATACTAAGGGGGACGGATTCCCAAGATGCATAGGGCCAGAGTACTGATACTTAGGGGGACGGAGTCCCAAGATGCATAGGGCCAGAGTCCTGACACATAGGGGGATGTAGTCCCAAGATGCATAGGGCCAGAGTCTTGATACTTAGGGTCATGGAGTCCCAAGATGCATAGGGCCAGAGTGCTGATACTTAGGGGGACGGAGTCCCAAGTTGTATAAGGCCAGGGTCCTGACACATTTGTGGACGGAGACCCAAGATGCATAGGGCCAGAGTCCTGATACTTAGGGGTACGGAGTCCCAAGATGCATAGGGAGAGAGTGCTGACGCATAGGGGGATGGAGTCCCAAGATGCAAAGGGCCAGAGTGCTAATACTTAGGGGTATGGAGTCCCAAGGTGCATGGGGCCAGCGTCCTGACACATAGGGGGACGGAGTCCCAAGATGCATAGGGCCAGAGTCCTGACACATAGGGGGACGAAGTCAAAAGATGCATAGGGCCAGAGTGCTGATCCTTAGGGGGACGGAGTCCCAAGATGCATTGGGCCAGAGTGCTGATACTTAGGGACACGGAGTCCCAAGATGCATTGGGCCAGAGTGCTGATACTTAGGGGGACGGAATCCCAAGATGCATAGGGCCAGAGTCCTGATACTTAGGGGGACGGAGTGCCAAGATACATAGGGCCAGAGTGCTGATGCTTAGGGGGACGGTGTCCCAAGATGCATAAGGCCAGAGTCTTGATACTTAGGGTGATGGAGTCCCAAGATGCATAGGGCCAGAGTCCTGACACATAGGGGGACGGAGTCCCAAGATGCCTAGGGCCAGAGTGCTGATAGTTAAGGGGACGGAGTCCCAAGATGCATAGGGCCAGAGTCCTGATACTTACGGGGACGGAGTCCCAAAATGCATAGGGCTAGAGTAGTGACATATAGGGGGACGAAGTCTCAAGATGCATAGGGCCAGAGTGCTGATCCTTAGGGGGACGGTGTCCCAAGATGCATAGGGCCAGAGTCCTGATATATAGGGGGGCTGAGTCCTGAGATGCACAGGGCCAGAATTCTGATACTTAGGGGGACGGAGTCCCAAGATGCATAGGGCCAGAGTGCTGATACTTACGGGAACGGAGTCCCAAGATGCATTGGGCTAGAGTCCTGACACATAGCGGGAGGAAGTCCAAAGATGCATAGGGCCAGAGTGCTGATACTCAGGGGGACGGATTCCCAAGATGCATAGGGCCAGAGTCCTGATACTTAGGGGGACGGAGTCCCAAGATGCATAGGGCCAGAGTCCTGATACTTAGGCGGACGGAGTCCCAAGATGCATAGGGCCAGAGTCCTGACACATAGGGGGATGGAGTCCCAAGATGCATAGGGCCAGAGTGCTGATACTTAGGGGGATGGAGTCCCAAGATGCATAGGGCCAGAGTGCTGATACTTAGGGGGACGGAGTCCCAAGATGTATAGGGCCAGGGTCCTGACACATAGGGGGACGGAGACCCAAGATGCATAAAGCCAGAGTCCTGATACTTAGGGGGAAGGAGTCCCAAGATGCATAGGGCCAGAGTCCTGATACTTAGGGGGACGGAGTCCCAAGATGCATAGGGAGAGAGTGCTGACACATAGGGGGATGGAGTCCCAAGATGCAAAGGGCCAGAGTGCTAATACTTAGGGGTATGGAGTCCCAAGGTGCATTGGGCCAGAGTCCTGACACATAGGGGGACGGAGTCCAAAGATGCATAGAGCCAAAGTCCTTACACATAGGGGGACGAAGTCCAAAGATGCATAGGGCCAGAGTGCTGATCCTTAGGGGGACGGAGTCCCAAGATGCATAGGGCCAGAGTGCTGATACTTAGGGAGACGGAGTCCCAAGATGCATTGGGCCAGAGTGCTGATACTTAGGGGGACGGAGTCCCAAGATGCATAGGGCCAGAGTCCTGATACTTAGGGGGACGGAGTGCCAAGATACATAGGGCCATAGTGCTGATACTTAGGGGGACGGAGTCCCAAGATGCATAGGGCCAAAGTCTTGATACTTAGGGGGATGGAGTCCCAAGATGCATAGGGCCAGAGTCCTGATACGTAGGCGGACAGAGTCCCAAGATGCATAGGGCCAGAGTCCTGACACATAGGGGAACGGAGTCCCAAGATGCATAGGGCCAGAGTGCTGATACTTACGGGAACGGAGTCCCAAGATGCATAGGGCCAGAGTGCTGATACTTAGGGAGACGGAGTCCCAAGATGCATTGGGCCAGAGTGCTGATACTTAGGGGGATGGAGTCCCAATATGCATAGGGCCAGAGTCCTGATACTTAGGGGGACGGGGTCCCACGATGCATAAGGCAAGAGTGCTGATACTTAGGGACACGGAGTCCCAAGATGCATAGGGCCAGAGTCCTGATATATAGGGGGGCGGAGTCCCAAGATGCTTAGGGCTAGAATGCTGATACTTAGGGGGACGGAGTCCCAAGATGCATAGGGCCAGAGTCCTGACACATAGGGGAACGGAGTCCCAAGATGCATAGGGCCAGAGTGCTGATACTTACGGGAACGGAGTCCCAAGATGCATAGGGCTAGAGTCCTGACACATAGCGGGACGAAGTCCAAAGATGCATAGGGCCAGAGTTCTGATACTCAGGGGGACGGATTCCCAAGATGCATAGGGCCAGAGTCCTGATACTTAGGGGGACGGAGTCCCAAGATGCATAGGGCCAGAGTGCTGATACTTAGGGGGACGCAGTCCCAAGATGCATAGGGCCAGAGACCTGACACATGGGGGGAAGGAGTCCCAAGATGCATAGGGCCAGAGTCCTGATACTTAGGGGGACGGAGTCCCAAGATGCATAGGGAGAGAGTGCTGACACATAGGGGGATGGAGTCCTAAGATGCAAAGGGCCAGAGTGCTAATACTTAGGGGTATGGAGTCCCAAGGTGCATGGGGCCAGAGTCCTGACACATAGGGGGACGGAGTCCCAAGATGCATAAGGCCTGAGTCCTGACACATAGGGGGACAAAGTCCAAAGATGCATAGGGCCAGAGTGCTGATCCTTAGGGGGACGGGGTCTCAAGATGCATAGGGCTAGAATGCTGATACTTAGGGGGACGGAGTCCCAAGATGCATAGGGCCAGAGTCCTGACACATAGGGGAACGGAGTCCCAAGATGCATAGGGCCAGAGTGCTGATACTTACGGGAACGGAGTCCCAAGATGCATAGGGCTAGAGTCCTGACACATAGCGGGACGAAGTCCAAAGATGCATAGGGCCAGAGTTCTGAAACTCAGGGGGACGGATTCCCAAGATGCATAGGGCCAGAGTCCTGATACTTAGGGGGACGGAGTCCCAAGATGCATAGGGCCAGAGTCCTGACACATAGGGGGATGTAGTCCCAAGATGCATAGGGCCAGAGTCCTGATACTTAGGGGGATGGAGTCCCAAGATGCATTGGGCCAGAGTGCTGATACTTAGGGGGACGGAGTCCCAAAATGTATAGGGCCAGAGTCCTGACACATAGGGGGACGGAGACCCAAGATGCATAAAGCTAGAGTCCTGATACTTAGGGGGACGGAGTCACAAGATTCTTAGGTCCAGGGACCTTACACATAGGGGGGCGGAGTCCGAAGATGCATAGGGCCAGAGTGCTAATACTTAGGGGGATGGAGTCCCAAGATGCATAGGGCTAGTGTGCTGATACTTAGGGGGACGGAGTCCCAAGATGCATAGGGCCAGAGTCCTGACACATGGGGGGAAGGAGTCCCAAGATGCATAGGGCCAGAGTCCTGATACTTAGGGGGACGGAGTCCCAAGATGCATAGGGAGAGAGTGCTGACACATAGGGGGATGGAGTCCCAAGATGCATAGGGAGAGAGTGCTGACACATAGGGGGATGGAGTCCCAAGATGCAAAGGGCCAGAGTGCTAATACTTAGGGGTATGGAGTCCCAAGGTGCATGGGGCCAGAGTCCTGACACATAGGGGGACGGTGTCCCAAGATGCATAGGGCCAGAGTCCTGACACATAGGAGGACGAAGTCCAAAGATGCATAGGGCCAGAGTGCTGATACTTAGGGACACGGAGTCCCAAGATGCATAGGGCCAGAGTGCTGATACTTAGGGACACGGAGTCCCAAGATTCATTGGGCCAGAGTGCTGATACTTTGGGGGACGGAGTCCCAAGATGCATAGGGCCAGAGTCCTGATACGTAGGGGGACGGAGTGCCAAGATACATAGGGCCAGACTGCTGATACTTAGGCGGACGGTGTCCCAAGATGCTTAGGGCCAGAGTCTTGATACTTAGGGGGATGGAGTCCCAAGATGCATAGGGCCAGAGTCCTGACACATAGGGGGACGGAGTCCCAAGATGCCTAGGGCCAGAGTGCTGATACTTAAGGGGACAGAGTCCCAAGATGCATTGGGCCAGAGTCCTGATACTTACGGGGACGGAGTCCCAAAATGCATAGGGCTAGAGTCCTGACATATAGGAGGACGAAGTCTCAAGATGCATAGGGCCAGAGTGCTGATCCTTAGGGGGACGGAGTCCCAAGATGCATAGGGCCAGAGTCCTGATATATAGGGGGGCGGAGTCCCAAGATGCTTAGGGCCAGAATGCTGATACTTAGGGGGACGGAGTCCCAAGATGCATAGGGCCAGAGTCCTGACACATAGGGGAACGGAGTCCCAAGATGCATAGGGCCAGAGTGCTGATACTTACGGGAACAGATTCCCAAGATGCATAGGGCTAGAGTCCTGACACTTAGCGGGACGAAGTCCAAAGATGCATAGGGCCAGAGAGCTGATACTTAGGGGGACGGAGTCCAAAGATGCATAGGGCCAGAGTGCTAATACTTACGGGGATGGAGTCCCAAGATGCATAGGGCCAGAGTGCTGATACTTAGGGGGACGGAGTCCCAAGTTGCATAGGGCCAGAGTCCTGACTCATAGGGGGATGAAGTCCCAAGATGCATATGGCCAGAGTCCTGACACATAGGGGGATGGAGTCCCAAGATGCATAGGGCCAGAGTCCTGATACTTAGGGGGACGGAGTCGCAAGATGCATAGGGCCAGAGTGCTGATACTTAGGGGGACGGAGTCCCAAGATGTATAGGACCAGGGTCCTGACACATAGGGAGACGGAGTCCTAAGGTACATAGGGCCAGAGTCCTGATACTTAGGGGGACGGAGTCCCAAAATGCTTAGGGCCAGGGTCCTGACACATAGGGGGGCGGAATCCCAAGATGCATAGGGCCAGAGTGCTGATACTTAGGGGGACAGAGTTCAAAGATGCATAGGGCCAGAGCGCTAATACTTAGGGGGATGGAGTCCCAAGATGCATTGGGCCAGAGTGCTAATACTTAGGGGGACGGACTCCCAAGTTGCATTGGGCCAGAGTCCTGACACATAGGGGGACTAAGTCCCAAGACGCATAGGGCCAGTGTGCTGATACTTAGGGGGACGGAGTCCCAAGATGCATAGGGCCAGAGTGGTGACACATAGGGGGACGGAATCCCAAGATGCATAGGGCCAGAGTGCTGAAACTTAGGGGGACGGAGTCCCAAGATGCATAGGGCCAGAGTCCTGACACATAGGGGGACGGAGTCCCAAGATGCCTAGGGCCAGAGTGCTGATACTTAAGGGGACGGAGTCCAAAGATGCATAGGGCCAGAGTCCTGATACTTACGGGGACGGAGTCCCAAAATGCATAGGGCCAGAGTCCTGACATATATGGGGACGAAGTCCCAAGATGCATAGGGCCAGAGTGCTGATCCTTAGGGGGACGGAGTCCCAAGATGCATAGGGCCAGAGTCCTGATATATAGGGGGGTAGAGTCCCAAGATGCATAGTGCCAGAGTCCTGATACTTAGGGGGACGGAGTCCCAAGATGCATAGGGCCAGAGTCCTGATACTTAGGCGGACGGAGTCCCAAGATGCATAGGGCCAGTGTCCTGACACATAGGGGGATGGAGTCCCAAGATGCATATGGCCAGAGTCCTGACACATAGGGGGATGGAGTCCCAAGATGCATAGTGCCAGAGTCTTGATACTTAGGGGGATGTTGTCCCAAGATGCATAGGGCCAGAGTCCTGACACATAGGGGGACGGAGTCCCAAGATGCCTAGGGCCAGAGTGCTGATACTTAAGGGGACGGAGTCCCAAGATGCATAGGGCCAGAGTCCTGATACTTACGGGGACGGAGTCCCAAAATGCAAAGGGCTAGAGTCCTGACATATAGGGGGACGAAGTCTCAAGATGCATAGGGCCAGAGTGCTTATCCTTAGGGGGACGGAGTCCCAAGATGCATAGGGCCAGAATGCTGATACTTAGGGGGACGGAGTCCCAAGATGCATAGGGCCAGAGTGCTGATACTTACGGGAACGGAGTCCCAAGATGCATAGGGCTAGAGTCCTGACACATAGCGGGGCGGAGTCAGAAGATGCATAGGGCCAGAGTGCTTATCCTTAGGGGGACGGAGTCCCAAGATGCATAGGGCCAGAATGCTGATACTTAGGGGGACGGAGTCCAAAGATGCACAAAGCCAGAGTCCTGATACTTAGGGGGACGGAGTCCCAAGATTCTTAGGGCCAGGGTCCTGACACATAGGGGGGCGGAGTCAGAAGATGCATAGGGCCAGAGTGCTGATACTAAGGCGGACGGTGTCCCAAGATGCATAGGGCCAGAGTCTTGATACTTAGGGGAATGGAGTACCAAGATGCATAGGGCCAGAGTCCTGACACATAGGGGGACGGAGTCCCAAGATGCCTAGGGACAGAGTGCTGATACTTAAGGGGACGGAGTCCCAAGATGCATAGGGCCATTGTCCTGATACTTACGGGGACAGAGTCCCAAAATGCATAGGGCTAGAGTCCTGACATATAGGGGGACGAAGTCCCAAGATGCATAGGGCCAGAGTGCTGATACTTAGGGGGACGGAGTCCCAAGATGCATAGGGCCAGAGTCCTGACATATGGGGGGAAGGAGTCCCAAGATGCATAGGGCCAGAGTCCTGATACTTAGGGGGACGGAGTCCCAAGATGCATAGGGCCAGAGTCCTGACACATAGGGGGACGAAGTCCAAAGATGCATAGGGCCAGAGTGCTGATCCTTAGGGGGGCGGAGTCCGAAGATGCATAGGGGCAGAGTGCTGATACTTAGGGGGACAGAGTCCAAAGATGCATAGGGCCAGAGTGCTAATACTTAGTGGGATGGATTCCCAAGATGCATAGGGCTAGTGTGCTGATACTTAGGGGGACGGAGTCCCAAGATGCATAGGGCCAGAGTGCTGATACTTAGGGGGACGGAGTCCCAAGATGCATAGGGCCAGAGTCCTGACACATGGGGGGAAGGAGTCCCAAGATGCATAGGGCTAGAGTCCTGATACTTAGGGGGACGGAGTCCCAAGATGCATAGGGAGAGAGTGCTGACACATAGGGGGATGGAGTCCCAAGATGCAAAGGGACAGAGTGCTAATACTTAGGGGTATGGAGTCCCAAGGTGCATGGGGACACAGTCCTGACACATAGGGGGACGGAGTCCCAAGATGCATAGGGCCAGAGTCCTGACACATAGGGGGACGAAGTCCAAAGATGCATAGGGCCAGAGTGCTGATCCTTCGGAGGACGGAGTCCCAAGATGCATAGGGCCAGAGTGCTGATACTTAGGGACACGGAGTCCCAAGATGCATAGGGCCAGAGTCCTGATATATAGGGGGGCGGAGTCCCAAGATGCTTAGGGCCAGAATGCTGATACTTAGGGGGACGAAGTCCCAAGATGCATAGGGCCAGAGTCCTGACACATAGGGGAACGGAGTCCCAAGATGCATAGGGCCAGAGTGCTGATACTTACGGGAACGGAGTCCCAAGATGCATAGGGTCAGAGTCCTGACACATAGCGGGACGAAGTCCAAAGATGCATACGGCAAGAGTGCTGATACTAAGGGGGACGGATTCCCAAGATGCATAGGGCCGGAGTACTGATACTTAGGGGGACGGAGTCCGAAGATGCATAGGGCCAGAGTCCTGACACATAGGGGGATGTAGTCCCAAGATGCATAGGGCCAGAGTCTTGATACTTAGGGTCATGGAGTCCCAAGATGCATAGGGCCAGAGTGCTGATACTTAGGGGGACGGAGTCCCAAGTTGTATAAGGCCAGGGTCCTGACACATTGGTGGACGGAGACCCAAGATGCATAGGGCCAGAGTCCTGATACTTAGGGGGACGGAGTCCCAAGATGCATAGGGAGAGAGTGCTGACACATAGGGGGATGGAGTCCCAAGATGCAAAGGGCCAGAGTGCTAATACTTAGGGGTATGGAGTCCCAAGGTGCATGGGGCCAGCGTCCTGACACATAGGGGGACGGAGTCCCAAGATGCATAGGGCCAGATTCCTGACACATAGGGGGACGAAGTCTAAAGATGCATAGGGCCAGAGTGCTGATCCTTAGGGGGACGGAGTCCCAAGATGCATTGGGCCAGAGTGCTGATACTTAGGGACACGGAGTCCCAAGATGCATTGGGCCAGAGTGCTGATACTTAGGGGGACGGAATCCCAAGATGCATAGGGCCAGAGTCCTGATACTTAGGGGGACGGAGTGCCAAGATACATAGGGCCAGAGTGCTGATGCTTAGGGGGACGGTGTCCGAAGATGCATAAGGCCAGAGTCTTGATACTTAGGGTGATGGAGTCCCAAGATGCATAGGGCCAGAGTCCTGACACATAGGGGGACGGAGTCCCAAGATGCCTAGGGCCAGAGTGCTGATACTTAAGGGGACGGAGTCCCAAGATGCATAGGGCCAGAGTCCTGATACTTACGGGGACGGAGTCCCAAAATGCATAGGGCTAGAGTACTGACATATAGGGGGACGAAGTCTCAAGATGCATAGGGCCAGAGTGCTGATCCTTAGGGGGACGGTGTCCCAAGATGCATAGGGCCAGAGTCCTGATATATAGGGGGGCTGAGTCCCGAGATGCATAGGGCCAGAATTCTGATACTTAGGGGGACGGAGTCCCAAGATGCATAGAGCCAGAGTGCTGATACTTACGGGAACGGAGTCCCAAGATGCATAGGGCTAGAGTCCTGACACATAGCGGGACGAAGTCCAAAGATGCATAGGGCCAGAGTGCTGATACTCAGGGGGACGGATTCCCAAGATGCATAGGGCCAGAGTCCTGATACTTAGGGGGACGGAGTCCCAAGATGCATAGGGCCAGAGTCCTGATACTTAGGCGGACGGAGTCCAAAGATGCATAGGGCCAGAGTCCTGACACATAGGGGGATGGAGTCCCAAGATGCATAGGGCCAGAGTCCTGACACATAGGGGGACGGAGTCCCAAGATGCCTAGGGCCAGAGTGCTGATACTTAAGGGGACGGAGTCCCAAGATGCATAGGGCCAGAGTCCTGATACTTACGGGGACGGAGTCCCAAAATGCATAGGGCTAGAGTACTGACATATAGGGGGACGAAGTCTCAAGATGCATAGGGCCAGAGTGCTGATCCTTAGGGGGACGGTGTCCCAAGATGCATAGGGCCAGAGTCCTGCTATATAGGGGGGCTGAGTCCCGAGATGCATATGGCCAGAATTCTGATACTTAGGGGGACGGAGTCCCAAGATGCATAGGGCCAGAGTGCTGATACTTACGGGAACGGAGTCCCAAGATGCATAGGGCTAGAGTCCTGACACATAGCGGGACGAAGTCCAAAGATGCATAGGGCCAGAGTGCTGATACTCAGGGGGACGGATTCCCAAGATGCATAGGGCCAGAGTCCTGATACTTAGGGGGACGGAGTCCCAAGATGCATAGGGCCAGAGTCCTGATACTTAGGCGGACGGAGTCCAAAGATGCATAGGGCCAGAGTCCTGACACATAGGGGGATGGAGTCCCAAGATGCATAGGGCCAGAGTGCTGATACTTAGGGGGATGGAGTCCCAAGATGCATAGGGCCAGAGTGCTGATACTTAGGGGGACGGAGTCCAAAGATGTATAGGGCCAGGGTCCTGACACATAGGGGGACGGAGACCCAAGATGCATAAAGCCAGAGTCCTGATACTTAGGGGGACGGAGTCCCAAGATTCTTCGGGCCAGGGTCCTGACACATAGGGGGGCGGAGTCCCAAGATGCATAGGGCCAGAGTGCTGATACTTAGGGGGACAGAGTCCAAAGATGCATAGGGCCAGAGTGCTAATACTTAGGGGGATGGAGTCCCAAGATGCATAGGGCTAGTGTGCTGATACTTAGGGGGACGGAGTAACAAGATGCATAGGGCCAGAGTGCTGATACTTAGGGGGACGGAGTCCCAAGATGCATAGGGCCAGAGTCCTAACACATGGGGGGAAGGAGTCCCAAGATGCATAGGGCCAGAGTCCTGATACTTAGGGGGACGGAGTCCCAAGATGCATAGGGAGAGAGTGCTGACACATAGGGGGATGGAGTCCCAAGATGCAAAGGGCCAGAGTGCTAATACTTAGGGGTATGGAGTCCCAAGGTGCATTGGGCCAGAGTCCTGACACATAGGGGGACGGAGTCCAAAGATGCATAGAGCCAAAGTCCTTACACATAGGGGGACGAAGTCCAAAGATGCATAGGGCCAGAGTGCTGATCCTTAGGGGGACGGAGTCCCAAGATGCATAGGGCCAGAGTGCTGATACTTAGGGAGACGGAGTCCCAAGATGCATTGGGCCAGAGTGCTGATACTTAGGGGGACGGAGTCCCAAGATGCATAGGGCCAGAGTCCTGATACTTAGGGGGACGGAGTGCCAAGATACATAGGGCCATAGTGCTGATACTTAGGGGGACGGAGTCCCAAGATGCATAGGGCCAAAGTCTTGATACTTAGGGGGATGGAGTCCCAAGATGCATAGGGCCAGAGTCCTGATACGTAGGCGGACAGAGTCCCAAGATGCATAGGGCCAGAGTCCTGACACATAGGGGAACGGAGTCCCAAGATGCATAGGGCCAGAGTGCTGATACTTACGGGAACGGAGTCCCAAGATGCATAGGGCCAGAGTGCTGATACTTAGGGAGACGGAGTCCCAAGATGCATTGGGCCAGAGTGCTGATACTTAGGGGGACGGAGTCCCAAGATGCATAGGGCCAGAGTCCTGATACTTAGGGGGACGGGGTCCCACGATGCATAAGGCAAGAGTGCTGATACTTAGGGACACGGAGTCCCAAGATGCATAGGGCCAGAGTCCTGATATATAGGGGGGCGGAGTCCCAACATGCTTAGGGCTAGAATGCTGATACTTAGGGGGACGGAGTCCCAAGATGCATAGGGCCAGAGTCCTGACACATAGGGGAACGGAGTCCCAAGATGCATAGGGCCAGAGTGCTGATACTTACGGGAACGGAGTCCCAAGATGCATAGGGCTAGAGTCCTGACACATAGCGGGACGAAGTCCAAAGATGCATAGGGCCAGAGTGCTGATACTCAGGGGGACGGATTCCCAAGATGCATAGGGCCAGAGTCCTGATACTTAGGGGAACGGAGTCCCAAGATGCATAGGGCCAGAGTCCTGACACATAGGGGGATGTAGTCCCAAGATGCATAGGGCCAGAGTCCTGATACTTAGGGGGATGGAGTCCCAAGATGCATTTGGCCAGAGTGCTGATACTTAGGGGGACGGAGTCCCAAGATGTATAGGGCCAGGGTCCTGACACATAGGGGGACGGAGACCCAAGATGCATAAAGCCAGAGTCCTGATACTTAGGGGGACGGAGTCCCAAGATGCATAGGGCCAGAGTGCTGATACTTAGGGGGACGCAGTCCCAAGATGCATAGGGCCTGAGACCTGACACATGGGGGGAAGGAGTCCCAAGATGCATAGGGCCAGAGTCCTGATACTTAGGGGGACGGAGTCCCAAGATGCATAGGGAGAGAGTGCTGACACATAGGGGGATGGAGTCCTAAGATGCAAAGGGCCAGAGTGCTAATACTTAGGGGTATGGAGTCCCAAGGTGCATGGGGCCAGAGTCCTGACAAATAGGGGGACGGAGTCCCAAGATGCATAAGGCCAGAGTCCTGACACATAGGGGGACAAAGTCCAAAGATGCATAGGGCCAGAGTGCTGATCCTTAGGTGGACGGGGTCCCAAGATGCATAGGGCTAGAATGCTGATACTTAGGGGGACGGAGTCCCAAGATGCATAGGGCCAGAGTCCTGACACATAGGGGAACGGAGTCCCAAGATGCATAGGGCCAGAGTGCTGATACTTACGGGAACGGAGTCCCAAGATGCATAGGGCTAGAGTCCTGACACATAGCGGGACGAAGTCCAAAGATGCATAGGGCCAGAGTGCTGAAACTCAGGGGGACGGATTCCCAAGATGCATAGGGCCAGAGTCCTGATACTTAGGGGAACGGAGTCCCAAGATGCATAGGGCCAGAGTCCTGACACATAGGGGGATGTAGTCCCAAGATGCATAGGGCCAGAGTCCTGATACTTAGGGGGATGGAGTCCCAAGATGCATTTGGCCAGAGTGCTGATACTTAGGGGGACGGAGTCCCAAGATGTATAGGGCCAGGGTCCTGACACATAGGGGGACGGAGACCCAAGATGCATAAAGCCAGAGTCCTGATACTTAGGGGGACGGAGTCCCAAGATGCATAGGGCCAGAGTGCTGATACTTAGGGGGACGCAGTCCCAAGATGCATAGGGCCAGAGACCTGACACATGGGGGGAAGGAGTCCCAAGATGCATAGGGCCAGAGTCCTGATACTTAGGGGGACGGAGTCCCAAGATGCATAGGGAGAGAGTGCTGACACATAGGGGGATGGAGTCCTAAGATGCAAAGGGCCAGAGTGCTAATACTTAGGGGTATGGAGTCCCAAGGTGCATGGGGCCAGAGTCCTGACAAATAGGGGGACGGAGTCCCAAGATGCATAAGGCCAGAGTCCTGACACATAGGGGGATGTAGTCCCAAGATGCATAGGGCCAGAGTCCTGATACTTAGGGGGATGGAGTCCCAAGATGCATTGGGCCAGAGTGCTGATACTTAGGGGGACGGAGTCCCAAAATGTATAGGGCCAGGGTCCTGACACATAGGGGGACGGAGACCCAAGATGCATAAAGCTAGAGTCCTGATACTTAGGGGGACGGAGTCCCAAGATTCTTAGGTCCAGGGTCCTTACACATAGGGGGGCGGAGTCCGAAGATGCATAGGGCCAGAGTGCTGATACTTAGGGGGACAGAGTCCAAAGATTCATAGGTCCAGAGTGCTAATACTTAGGGGGATGGAGTCCCAAGATGCATAGGGCTAGTGTGCTGATACTTAGGGGGACGGAGTCCCAAGATGCATAGGGCCAGAGTCCTGACACATGGGGGGAAGGAGTCCCAAGATGCATAGGGCCAGAGTCCTGATACTTAGGGGGACGGAGTCCCAAGATGCATAGGGAGAGAGTGCTGACACATAAGGGGATGGAGTCCCAAGATGCAAAGGGCCAGAGTGCTAATACTTAGGGGTATGGAGTCCCAAGGTGCATGGGGCCAGAGTCCTGACACATAGGGGGACGGAGTCCCAAGATGCATAGGGCCAGAGTCCTGACACATAGGGGGACGAAGTCCAAAGATGCATAGGGCCAGAGTGCTGATCCTTAGGGGGACGGAGTCCCAAGATGCATAGGGCCAGAGTGCTGATACTTAGGGACACGGAGTCCCAAGATTTATTGGGCCAGAGTGCTGATACTTTGGGGGACGGAGTCCCAAGATGCATAGGGCCAGAGTCCTGATACGTAGGGGGACGGAGTGCCAAGATACATAGGGCCAGACTGCTGATACTTAGGCGGACGGTGTCCCAAGATGCTTAGGGCCAGAGTCTTGATACTTAGGGGGATAGATTCCCAAGATGCATAGGGCCAGAGTCCTGACACATAGGGGGACGGAGTCCCAAGATGCCTAGGGCCAGAGTGCTGATACTTAAGGGGACAGAGTCCCAAGATGCATTGGGCCAGAGTCCTGATACTTTCGGGGACGGAGTCCCAAAATGCATAGGGCTAGAGTACTGACATATAGGAGGACGAAGTCTCAAGATGCATAGGGCCAGAGTGCTGATCCTTAGGGGGACGGAGTCCCAAGATGCATAGGGCCAGAGTCCTGATATATAGGGGGGCGGAGTCCCAAGATGCTTAGGGCCAGAATGCTGATACTTAGGGGGACGGAGTCCCAAGATGCATAGGGCCAGAGTCCTGACACATAGGGGAACGGAGTCCCAAGATGCATAGGGCCAGAGTGCTGATACTTACGGGAACAGATTCCCAAGATGCATAGGGCTAGAGTCCTGACACTTAGCGGGACGAAGTCCAAAGATGCATAGGGCCAGAGAGCTGATACTTAGGGGGACGGAGTCCAAAGATGCATAGGGCCAGAGTGCTAATACTTACGGGGATGGAGTCCCAAGATGCATAGGGCCAGAGTGCTGATACTTAGGGGACGGAGTCCCAAGTTGCATAGGGCCAGAGTCCTGACTCATAGGGGGATGAAGTCCCAAGATGCATATGGCCAGAGTCCTGACACATAGGGGGATGGAGTCCCAAGATGCATAGGGCCAGAGTCCTGATACTTAGGGGGACGGAGTCGCAAGATGCATAGGGCCAGAGTGCTGATACTTAGGGGGACGGAGTCCCAAGATGTATAGGACCAGGGTCCTGACACATAGGGAGACGGAGTCCTAAGGTACATAGGGCCAGAGTCCTGATACTTCGGGGGACGGAGTCCCAAAATGCTTAGGGCCAGGGTCCTGACACATAGGGGGGCGGAATCCCAAGATGCATAGGGCCAGAGTGCTGATACTTAGGGGGACAGAGTTCAAAGATGCATAGGGCCAGAGCGCTAATACTTAGGGGGATGGAGTCCCAAGATGCATTGGGCCAGAGTGCTAATACTTAGGGGGACGGACTCCCAAGTTGCATTGGGTCAGAGTCCTGACACATAGGGGGACTAAGTCCAAAGACGCATAGGGCCAGTTTGCTGATACTTAGGGGGACGGAGTCCCAAGATGCATAGGGCCAGAGTGGTGACACATAGGGGGACGGAATCCCAAGATGCATAGGGCCAGAGTGCTGAAACTTAGGGGGACGGAGTCCCAAGATGCATAGGGCCAGAGTCCTGACACATAGGGGGACGGAGTCCCAAGATGCCTAGGGCCAGAGTGCTGATACTTAAGGGGACGGAGTCCAAAGATGCATAGGGCCAGAGTCCTGATACTTACGGGGACGGAGTCCCAAAATGCATAGGGCTAGAGTCCTGACATATAGGGGGACGAAGTCCCAAGATGCATAGGGCCAGAGTGCTGATCCTTAGGGGGACGGAGTCCCAAGATGCATAGGGCCAGAGTCCTGATATATAGGGGGGTAGAGTCCCAAGATGCAAAGTGCCAGAGTCCTGATACTTAGGGGGACGGAGTCCCAAGATGCATAGGGCCAGAGTCCTGATACTTAGGCGGACGGAGTCCCAAGATGCATAGGGCCAGTGTCCTGACACATAGGGGGATGGAGTCCCAAGATGCATCGGGCCAGAGTGCTGATACTTAGGGGGACGGAGTCCCAAGATGTATACGGCCAGGGTCCTGACACATAGGGGGACGGAGACCCAAGATGCATAAAGCCAGAGTCCTGATACTTAGGGGGACGGAGTCCCAAGATTCTTAGGGCCAGGGTCCTGACACATAGGGGGGCGGAGTCCCAATATGCATAGGGCCAGAGTGCTGATACTTAGGGGGACAGAATCCAAAGATGCATAGGGCCAGAGTGCTAATACTTAGGGGGATGGAGTCCCAAGATGCATAGGGCTAGTGTGCTGATACTTAGGGGGACGGAGTCCCAAGATGCATAGGGCTAGAGTGCTGATACTTAGGGGGACGGAGTCCCAAGATGCATAGGGCCAGAGTCCTGACACATGGGGGGAAGGAGTCCCAAGATGCATAGGGCCAGAGTCCTGATACTTAGGGGGACGGAGTCCCAAGATGCATAGGGAGAGAGTGCTGACACATAGGGGGATGGAGTCCCAAGATGCAAAGGGCCAGAGTCCTAATACTTAGGGGTATGGAGTCCCAAGATGCATAGGGCCAGAGTCCTGATACTTAGGCGGACGGAGTCCCAAGATGCATAGGGCCAGAGTCCTGACACAAAAAGGGGGGCGGACTCCTAGATGCATAGGGCCAGGGTCCTGACACATTGGGGGGCTGAGTCCCAAGATGCATAGGGCCAGACTACTGATACTTAGGGGGACAGAGTCCAAAGATGCATAGGGCCAGAGTGCTAATACTTAGGGGGATGGAGTCCCAAGGTGCATGGGGCCAGAGTCCTGACACATAGGGGGACGGAGTCCCAAGATGCATAGGGCCAGAGTCCTGACACATAGGGGGACGAAGTCCAAAGATGCATAGGGCCAGAGTGCTGATCCCTAGGGGGACGGAGTCCCAAGATACATAGGGCCAGAGTGCTGATACTTAGGGACACGGAGTCCCAAGATGCATTGGGACAGAGTCCTGATATATAGGGGGGCGGAGTCCCAAGATGCTTAGGGCCAGAATGCTGATACTTAGGGGGACGGAGTCCCAAGATGCATAGGGCCAGAGTCCTGTCACATAGGGGAACGGAGTCCCAAGATGCATAGGGCCAGAGTGCTGATACTTACGGGAACGGAGTCCCAAGATGCATAGGGCTAGAGTCCTGACACATAGCGGGATGAAGTCCAAAGATGCATAGGGCCAGAGTGCTGATACTCAGGGGGACGGATTCCCAAGATGCATAGGGCCAGAGTCCTGATACTTAGGGGGACGGAGTCCCAAGATGCATAGGGCCAGAGTCCTGACACATAGGGGGATGTAGTCCCAAGATGCATAGGGCCAGAGTCCTGATACTTAGGCGGACGGAGTCCCAAGATGCATAGGGCCAGTGTCCTGACACATAGGGGGACGGAGACCCAAGATGCATAAAGCCAGAGTCCTGATACTTAGGGGGACGGAGTCCCAAGATTCTTAGGGCCAGGGTCCTGACACATAGGGGGGCGGAGTCCCAATATGCATAGGGCCAGAGTGCTGATACTTAGGGGGACAGAATCCAAAGATGCATAGGGCCAGAGTGCTAATACTTAGGGGGATGGAGTCCCAAGATGCATAGGGCTAGTGTGCTGATACTTAGGGGGACGGAGTCCCAAGATGCATAGGGCCAGAGTGCTGATACTTAGGGGGACGGAGTCCCAAGATGCATAGGGCCAGAGTCCTGACACATAGGGGGATGGAGTCCCAAGATGCATAGGGCCAGAGTCCTGATACTTAGGGGGTCGGAGTCCCAAGATGCATAGGGCCAGAGTGCTGATACTTAGGGGGACGGAGTCCCAAGATGTATAGGGCCAGGGTCCTGACACATAGGGGGACGGAGACCAAAGATCCATAAAGCCAGAGTCCTGATACTTAGGGGGACGGAGTCCCAAGATTCTTAGGGCCAGGGTCCTGACACATAGGGGGGCGGAGTCCCAAGATGCATAGGGCCAGAGTGCTGATACTTAGGGGGACAGAGTCCCAAGATGCATAGGGCTAGTGTGCTGATACTTAGGGGGACGTAGTCCCAAGATGCATAGGGCCAGAGTGCTGATACTTAGGGGGACGGAGTCCCAAGATGCATAGGGAGAGAGTGCTGACACATAGGGGGATGGAGTCCCAAGATGCAAAGGGCCAGAGTGCTAATACTTAGGGGTATGGAGTCCCAATGTGCATGGGGCCAGAGTCCTGACACATAGGGGGACGGAGTCCCAAGATGCATAGGGCCAGAGTCCTGACACATAGGGGGACGAAGTCCAAAGATGCATAAGGCCAGAGTGCTGATCCTTAGGGGGACGGAGTCCCAAGATGCATAGGGCCAGAGTGCTGATACTTAGGAAGACGGAGTCCCAAGATGCATTGGGCCAGAGTGCTGATACTTAGGGGGACGGAGTCCCAAGATGCATAGGGCCAGAGTCCTGATACTTAGGGGGACGGAGTGCCAAGATACATAGGGCCAGAGTGCTGATACTTAGGGGGACGGAGTCCCAAGATGCATAGGGCCAGAGTCTTGATACTTAGGGGGATGGAGTCCCAAGATGCATAGGGCCAGAGTCCTGATACTTAGGCGGACGGAGTCCCTAGATGCATAGGGCCAGGGTCCTGACACATAGGGGGGCGGAGTCCCAAGATGCATAGGGCCAGAGCGCTAATACTTAGGGGGATGGAGTCCCAAGATGCATAGGGCCAGAGTGCTAATACTTAGGTGGATGGAGTCCCAAGTTGCATTTGGCCAGAGTCATGACACATAGGGGGACGAAGTCCCAAGACGCATAGGGCCAGTGTGCTGATACTTATGGGGACGGAGTCCCAAGATGCATAGGGCCAGAGTGGTGACACATAGGGGGACGGAATCCCAAGATGCATAGGGCCAGAGTCTTGATACTTAGGGGGATGGAGTCCCAAGATGCATAGGGCCAGAGTCCTGACACATAGGGGGACGGAGTCCCAAGATGCCTAGGGCCAGAGTGCTGATACTTAAGGGGATGGAGTCCCAAGATGCATAGGGCCAGAGTCCTGATACTTACGGGGACGGAGTCCCAAAATGCATAGGGCTAGAGTCCTGACATATAGGGGGACGAAGTCTCAAGATGCATAGGGCCAGAGTGCTGATCCTTAGGTGGATGGAGTCCCAAGATGCATAGGGCCAGAGTCCTGATATATAGGGGGGCGGAGTCCCAAGATGCTTAGGGCCAGAATGCTGATACTTAGGGGGACGGAGTCCCAAGATGCATAGGGCCAGAGTCCTGACACATAGGGGAAAGGAGTCCCAAGATACATAGGGCCAGAGTGCTGATACTTAGGGGGACGGAGTCCCAAGATGCATAGGGCCAGAGTCTTGATACTTAGGGGGATGGAGTCCCAAGATGCATAGGGCCAGAGTCTTGATACTTAGGGGGATGGAGTCCCAAGATGCATAGGGCCAGAGTCCTGATACTTAGGCGGACGGAGTCCCAAGATGCATAGGGCCAGAGTCCTGACACATAGGGGGGCGGAGTCCCTAGATGCATAGGGCCAGGGTCCTGACACATAGGGGGGCGGAGTCCCAAGATGCATAGGGCCAGAGCGCTAATACTTAGGGGGATGGAGTCCCAAGATGCATAGGGCCAGAGTGCTAATACTTAGGTGGATGGAGTCCCAAGTTGCATTGGGCCAGAGTCATGACACATAGGGGGACGAAGTCCCAAGACGCATAGGGCCAGAGTTCTGATCCTTAGGTGGATGGAGTCCCAAGATGCATAGGGCCAGAGTCCTGATATATAGGGGGGCGGAGTCCCAAGATGCTTAGGGCCAGAATGCTGATACTTAGGGGGACGGAGTCCCAAGATGCATAGGGCCAGAGTCCTGACACATAGGGGAACGGAGTCCCAAGATGCATAGGGCCAGAGTGCTGATACTTACGGGAACGGAGTCCCAAGATGCATAGGGCTAGAGTCCTGACACATAGCGGGACGAAGTCCAAAGATGCATAAAGCCAGAGTGCTAATACTTAGGGGGATGGAGTCCCAAGATGCATAGGGCTAGTGTGCTGATACTTAGGGGGACGGAGTCCCAAGATGCATAGGGCCAGAGTGCTGATACTTAGGGGGACGGAGTCCCAAGATGCATAGGGCCAGAGTCCTGATACTTAGGGGGACGGAGTCCCAAGATGCATAGGGAGAGAGTGCTGACACATAGGGGGATGAAGTCCCAAGATGCAAAGGGCCAGAGTGCTAATACTTAGGGGTATGGAGTCCCATGGTGCATGGGGCCAGAGTCCTGACACATAGGGGGACGGAGTCCCAAGATGCATAGGGCCAGAGTCCTGACACATAGGGGGACGAAGTCCAAAGATGCATAGGGCCAGAGTGCTGATCCTTAGGGGGACGGAGTCCCAAGATACATAGGGCCAGAGTGCTGATACTTAGGCACACGGAGTCCCAAGATGCATTGGGCCAGAGTCCTGAAATATAGGGGGGCGGAGTCCCAAGATGCTTAGGGCCAGAATGCTGATACTTAGCGGGACGGAGTCCCAAGATGCATAGGGCCAGAGTCCTGTCACATAGGGGAACGGAGTCCCAAGATGCATAGGGCCAGAGTGCTGATACTTACGGGAACGGAGTCCCAAGATGCATAGGGCTAGAGTCCTGACACATAGCGGGACGAAGTCCAAAGATGCATAGGGCCAGAGTGCTGATACTCAGGGGGACGGATTCCCAAGATGCATAGGGCCAGAGTCCTGATACTTAGGGGGACGGAGTCCCAAGATGCATAGGGCCAGAGTCCTGACACATAGGGGGATGTAGTCCCAAGATGCATAGGGCCAGAGTCCTGACACATAGGGGGGCGGAGTCCCAATATGCATAGGGCCAGAGTGCTGATACTTAGGGGGACAGAATCCAAAGATGCATAGGGCCAGAGTGCTAATACTTAGGGGGATGGAGTCCCAAGATGCATAGGGCTAGTGTGCTGATACTTAGGGGGACGGAGTCCCAAGATGCATAGGGCCAGAGTGCTGATACTTAGGGGGACGGAGTCCCAAGATGCATAGGGCCAGAGTCCTGACACATAGGGGGATGGAGTCCCAAGATGCATAGGGCCAGAGTCCTGATACTTAGGGGGTCGGAGTCCCAAGATGCATAGGGCCAGAGTGCTGATACTTAGGGGGACGGAGTCCCAAGATGTATAGGGCCAGGGTCCTGACACATAGGGGGACGGAGACCCAAGATCCATAAAGCCAGAGTCCTGATACTTAGGGGGACGGAGTCCCAAGATTCTTAGGGCCAGGGTCCTGACACATAGGGGGGCGGAGTCCCAAGATGCATAGGGCCAGAGTGCTGATACTTAGGGGGACAGAGTCCCAAGATGCATAGGGCTAGTGTGCTGATACTTACGGGGACGTAGTCCCAAGATGCATAGAGCCAGAGTGCTGATACTTAGGGGGACGGAGTCCCAAGATGCATAGGGAGAGAGTGCTGACACATAGGGGGATGGAGTCCCAAGATGCAAAGGGCCAGAGTGCTAATACTTAGGGGTATGGAGTCCCAATGTGCATGGGGCCAGAGTCCTGACACATAGGGGGACGGAGTCCCAAGATGCATAGGGCCAGAGTCCTAACACATAGGGGGACGAAGTCCAAAGATGCATAAGGCCAGAGTGCTGATCCTTAGGGGGACGGAGTCCCAAGATGCATAGGGCCAGAGTGCTGATACTTAGGAAGACGGAGTCCCAAGATGCATTGGGCCAGAGTGCTGATACTTAGGGGGACGGAGTCCCAAGATGCATAGGGCCAGAGTCCTGATACTTAGGGGGACGGAGTGCCAAGATACATAGGGCCAGAGTGCTGATACTTAGGGGGACGGAGTCCCAAGATGCATAGGGCCAGAGTCTTGATACTTAGGGGGATGGAGTCCCAAGATGCATAGGGCCAGAGTCCTGATACTTAGGCGGACGGAGTCCCAAGATGCATAGGGCCAGAGTCCTGACACATAGGTGGGCGGAGTCCCTAGATGCATAGGGCCAGGGTCCTGACACATAGGGGGGCGGAGTCCCAAGATGCATAGGGCCAGAGCGCTAATACTTAGGGGGATGGAGTCCCAAGATGCATAGGGCCAGAGTGCTAATACTTAGGTGGATGGAGTCCCAAGTTGCATTTGGCCAGAGTCATGACACATAGGGGGACGAAGTCCCAAGACGCATAGGGCCAGTGTGCTGATACTTATGGGGACGGAGTCCCAAGATGCATAGGGCCAGAGTGGTGACACATAGGGGGACGGAATCCCAAGATGCATAGGGCCAGAGTCTTGATACTTAGGGGGATGGAGTCCCAAGATGCATAGGGCCAGAGTCCTGACACATAGGGGGACGGAGTCCCAAGATGCCTAGGGCCAGAGTGCTGATACTTAAGGGGATGGAGTCCCAAGATGCATAGGGCCAGAGTCCTGATACTTAGGGGGTCGGAGTCCCAAGATGCATAGGGCCAGAGTGCTGATACTTAGGGGGACGGAGTCCCAAGATGTATAGGGCCAGGGTCCTGACACATAGGGGGACGGAGACCCAAGATCCATAAAGCCAGAGTCCTGATACTTAGGGGGACGGAGTCCCAAGATTCTTAGGGCCAGGGTCCTGACACATAGGGGGGCGGAGTCCCAAGATGCATAGGGCCAGAGTGCTGATACTTAGGGGGACAGAGTCCCAAGATGCATAGGGCTAGTGTGCTGATACTTAGGGGGACGTAGTCCCAAGATGCATAGAGCCAGAGTGCTGATACTTAGGGGGACGGAGTCCCAAGATGCATAGGGAGAGAGTGCTGACACATAGGGGGATGGAGTCCCAAGATGCAAAGGGCCAGAGTGCTAATACTTAGGGGTATGGAGTCCCAATGTGCATGGGGCCAGAGTCCTGACACATAGGGGGACGGAGTCCCAAGATGCATAGGGCCAGAGTCCCTACACATAGGGGGACGAAGTCCAAAGATGCATAAGGCCAGAGTGCTGATCCTTAGGGGGACGGAGTCCCAAGATGCATAGGGCCAGAGTGCTGATACTTAGGAAGACGGAGTCCCAAGATGCATTGGGCCAGAGTGCTGATACTTAGGGGGACGGAGTCCCAAGATGCATAGGGCCAGAGTCCTGATACTTAGGGGGACGGAGTGCCAAAGATACATAGGGCCAGAGTGCTGATACTTAGGGGGACGGAGTCCCAAGATGCATAGGGCCAGAGTCTTGATACTTAGGGGGATGGAGTCCCAAGATGCATAGGGCCAGAGTCCTGATACTTAGGCGGACGGAGTCCCAAGATGCATAGGGCCAGAGTCCTGACACATAGGTGGGCGGAGTCCCTAGATGCATAGGGCCAGGGTCCTGACACATAGGGGGGCGGAGTCCCAAGATGCATAGGGCCAGAGCGCTAATACTTAGGGGGATGGAGTCCCAAGATGCATAGGGCCAGAGTGCTAATACTTAGGTGGATGGAGTCCCAAGTTGCATTTGGCCAGAGTCATGACACATAGGGGGACGAGAGTCCCAAGACGCATAGGGCCAGTGTGCTGATACTTATGGGGACGGAGTCCCAAGATGCATAGGGCCAGAGTGGTGACACATAGGGGGACGGAATCCCAAGATGCATAGGGCCAGAGTCTTGATACTTAGGGGGATGGAGTCCCAAGATGCATAGGGCCAGAGTCCTGACACATAGGGGGACGGAGTCCCAAGATGCCTAGGGCCAGAGTGCTGATACTTAAGGGGATGGAGTCCCAAGATGCATAGGGCCAGAGTCCTGATACTTACGGGGACGGAGTCCCAAAATGCATAGGGCTAGAGTCCTGACATATAGGGGGACGAAGTCTCAAGATGCATAGTGCCAGAGTGCTGATCCTTAGGTGGATGGAGTCCCAAGATGCATAGGGCCAGAGTCCTGATATATAGGGGGGCGGAGTCCCAAGATGCTTAGGGCCAGAATGCTGATACTTAGGGGGACGGAGTCCCAAGATGCATAGGGCCAGAGTCCTGACACATAGGGGAAAGGAGTCCCAAGATACATAGGGCCAGAGTGCTGATACTTAGGGGGACGGAGTCCCAAGATGCATAGGGCCAGAGTCTTGATACTTAGGGGGATGGAGTCCCAAGATGCATAGGGCCAGAGTCCTGATACTTAGGCGGACGGAGTCCCAAGATGCATAGGGCCAGAGTCCTGACACATAGGGGGGCGGGAGTCCCTAGATGCATAGGGCCAGGGTCCTGACACATAGGGGGGCGGAGTCCCAAGATGCATAGGGCCAGAGCGCTAATACTTAGGGGGATGGAGTCCCAAGATGCATAGGGCCAGAGTGCTAATACTTAGGTGGATGGAGTCCCAAGTTGCATTGGGCCAGAGTCATGACACATAGGGGGACGAAGTCCCAAGACGCATAGGGCCAGAGTTCTGATCCTTAGGTGGATGGAGTCCCAAGATGCATAGGGCCAGAGTCCTGATATATAGGGGGGCGGAGTCCCAAGATGCTTAGGGCCAGAATGCTGATACTTAGGGGGACGGAGTCCCAAGATGCATAGGGCCAGAGTCCTGACACATAGGGGAACGGAGTCCCAAGATGCATAGGGCCAGAGTGCTGATACTTACGGGAACGGAGTCCCAAGATGCATAGGGCTAGAGTCCTGACACATAGCGGGACGAAGTCCAAAGATGCATAAAGCCAGAGTGCTAATACTTAGGGGATGGAGTCCCAAGATGCATAGGGCTAGTGTGCTGATACTTAGGGGGACGGAGTCCCAAGATGCATAGGGCCAGAGTGCTGATACTTAGGGGGACGGAGTCCCAAGATGCATAGGGCCAAAGTCCTGACACATGGGGGGAAGGAGTCCCAAGATGCATAGGGCCAGAGTCCTGATACTTAGGGGGACGGAGTCCCAAGATGCATAGGGAGAGAGTGCTGACACATAGGGGGGATGAAGTCCCAAGATGCAAAGGGCCAGAGTGCTAATACTTAGGGGTATGGAGTCCCATGGTGCATGGGGCCAGAGTCCTGACACATAGGGGGACGGAGTCCCAAGATGCTTAGGGCCAGAATGCTGATACTTAGGGGGACGGAGTCCCAAGATGCATAGGGCCAGAGTCCTGACACATAGGGGAACGGAGTCCCAAGATGCATAGGGCCAGAGTGCTGATACTTACGGGAACGGAGTCCCAAGATGCATAGGGCTAGAGTCCTGACACATAGCGGGACGAAGTCCAAAGATGCATAAAGCCAGAGTGCTAATACTTAGGGGGATGGAGTCCCAAGATGCATAGGGCTAGTGTGCTGATACTTAGGGGGACGGAGTCCCAAGATGCATAGGGCCAGAGTGCTGATACTTAGGGGGACGGAGTCCCAAGATGCATAGGGCCAAAGTCCTGACACATGGGGGGAAGGAGTCCCAAGATGCATAGGGCCAGAGTCCTGATACTTAGGGGGACGGAAGTCCCAAGATGCATAGGGAGAGAGTGCTGACACATAGGGGGATGAAGTCCCAAGATGCAAAGGGCCAGAGTGCTAATACTTAGGGGTATGGAGTCCCATGGTGCATGGGGCCAGAGTCCTGACACATAGGGGGACGGAGTCCCAAGATGCATAGGGCCAGAGTCCTGACACATAGGGGGACGAAGTCCAAAGATGCATAGGGCCAGAGTGCTGATCCTTAGGGGGACGGAGTCCCAAGATACATAGGGCCAGAGTGCTGATACTTAGGGACACGGAGTCCCAAGATGCATTGGGCCAGAGTCCTGAAATATAGGGGGGCGGAGTCCCAAGATGCTTAGGGCCAGAATGCTGATACTTAGGGGGACGGAGTCCCAAGATGCATAGGGCCAGAGTCCTGTCACATAGGGGAACGGAGTCCCAAGATGCATAGGGCCAGAGTGCTGATACTTACGGGAACGGAGTCCCAAGATGCATAGGGCTAGAGTCCTGACACATAGCGGGACGAAGTCCAAAGATGCATAGGGCCAGAGTGCTGATACTAAGGGGGACGGATTCCCAAGATGCATAGGGCCAGAGTCCTGATACTTAGGGGGACGGAGTCCCAAGATGCATAGGGCCAGAGTCCTGACACATAGGGGGATGTAGTCCCAAGATGCATAGGGCCAGAGTCCTGATACTTAGGCGGACGGAGTCCCAAGATGCATAGGGCCAGTGTCCTGACACATAGGGGGATGGAGTCCCAAGATGCATCGGGCCAGAGTGCTGATACTAAGGGGGACGGAGTCCCAAGATGCATACGGCCAGGGTCCTGACACATAGGGGGACGGAGACCCAAGATGCATAAAGCCAGAGTCCTGATACTTAGGGGGACGGAGTCCCAAGATTCTTAGGGCCAGGGTCCTGACACATAGGGGGGCGGAGTCCCAATATGCATAGGGCCAGAGTGCTGATACTTAGGGGGACAGAATCCAAAGATGCATAGGGCCAGAGTGCTAATACTTAGGGGGATGGAGTCCCAAGATGCATAGGGCTAGTGTGCTGATACTTAGGGGGACGGAGTCCCAAGATGCATAGGGCCAGAGTGCTGATACTTAGGGGGACGGAGTCCCAAGATGCATAGGGCCAGAGTCCTGACACATGGGGGGAAGGAGTCCCAAGATGCATAGGGCCAGAGTCCTGATACTTAGGGGGACGGAGTCCCAAGATGCATAGGGAGAGAGTGCTGACACATAGGGGGATGGAAGTCCCAAGATGCAAAGGGCCAGAGTCCTAATACTTAGGGGTATGGAGTCCCAAGATGCATAGGGCCAGAGTCCTGATACTTAGGCGGACGGAGTCCCAAGATGCATAGGGCCAGAGTCCTGACACAAAAAGGGGGGCCGAGTCCCTAGATGCATAGGGGCCAGGGTCCTGACACATTGGGGGGCTGAGTCCCAAGATGCATAGGGCCAGACTGCTGATACTTAGGGGGACAGAGTCCAAAGATGCATAGGGCCAGAGTGCTAATACTTAGGGGGATGGAGTCCCAAGATGCATAGCGCCAGAGTGCTGATACTTAGGGGGACGAGGTCCCATGTTGCATAGGGCCAGAGTCCTGACTCATAGGGGGATGAAGTCCCAAGATGCATAGGGCCAGAGTCCTGACACATAGGGGGATGGAGTCCCAAGATGCATAGGGCCAGAGTCCTGATACTTAGGGGGTCGGAGTCCCAAGATGCATAGGGCCAGAGTGCTGATACTTAGGGGGACGGAGTCCCAAGATGTATAGGACCAGGGTCCTGACACATAGGGAGATGGAGTCCTAAGGTACATATGGCCAGAGTCCTAATACTTAGGTGGACGGAGTCCCAAGATGCTTAGGGCCAGGGTCCTGACACATAGGGGGGCGGAGTCCCAAGATGCATAGGGCCAGAGTGCTGATACTTAGGGGGACAGAGTCCCAAGATGCATAGGGCTAGTGTGCTGATACTTAGGGGGACGTAGTCCCAAGATGCATAGGGCCAGAGTGCTAATACTTAGGTGGATGGAGTCCCAAGTTGCATTGGGCCAGAGTCATGACACATAGGGGGACGAAGTCCCAAGACGCATAGGGCCAGAGTTCTGATCCTTAGGTGGATGGAGTCCCAAGATGCATAGGGCCAGAGTCCTGATATATAGGGGGGCGGAGTCCCAAGATGCTTAGGGCCAGAATGCTGATACTTAGGGGGACGGAGTCCCAAGATGCATAGGGCCAGAGTCCTGACACATAGGGGAACGGAGTCCCAAGATGCATAGGGCCAGAGTGCTGATACTTACGGGAACGGAGTCCCAAGATGCATAGGGCTAGAGTCCTGACACATAGCGGGACGAAGTCCAAAGATGCATAAAGCCAGAGTGCTAATACTTAGGGGGATGGAGTCCCAAGATGCATAGGGCTAGTGTGCTGATACTTAGGGGGACGGAGTCCCAAGATGCATAGGGCCAGAGTGCTGATACTTAGGGGGACGGAGTCCCAAGATGCATAGGGCCAAAGTCCTGACACATGGGGGGAAGGAGTCCGAAGATGCATAGGGCCAGAGTCCTGATACTTAGGGGGACGGAGTCCCAAGATGCATAGGGAGAGAGTGCTGACACATAGGGGGATGAAGTCCCAAGATGCAAAGGGCCAGAGTGCTAATACTTAGGGGTATGGAGTCCCATGGTGCATGGGGCCAGAGTCCTGACACATAGGGGGACGGAGTCCCAAGATGCATAGGGCCAGAGTCCTGACACATAGGGGGACGAAGTCCAAAGATGCATAGGGCCAGAGTGCTGATCCTTAGGGGGACGGAAGTCCCAAGATACATAGGGCCAGAGTGCTGATACTTAGGGACACGGAGTCCCAAGATGCATTGGGCCAGAGTCCTGAAATATAGGGGGGCGGAGTCCCAAGATGCTTAGGGCCAGAATGCTGATACTTAGGGGGACGGAGTCCCAAGATGCATAGGGCCAGAGTCCTGTCACATAGGGGAACGGAGTCCCAAGATGCATAGGGCCAGAGTGCTGATACTTACGGGAACGGAGTCCCAAGATGCATAGGGCTAGAGTCCTGACACATAGCGGGACGAAGTCCAAAGATGCATAGGGCCAGAGTGCTGATACTAAGGGGGACGGATTCCCAAGATGCATAGGGCCAGAGTCCTGATACTTAGGGGGACGGAGTCCCAAGATGCATAGGGCCAGAGTCCTGACACATAGGGGGATGTAGTCCCAAGATGCATAGGGCCAGAGTCCTGATACTTAGGCGGACGGAGTCCCAAGATGCATAGGGCCAGTGTCCTGACACATAGGGGGATGGAGTCCCAAGATGCATCGGGCCAGAGTGCTGATACTTAGGGGGACGGAGTCCCAAGATGCATACGGCCAGGGTCCTGACACATAGGGGGACGGAGACCCAAGATGCATAAAGCCAGAGTCCTGATACTTAGGGGGACGGAGTCCCAAGATTCTTAGGGCCAGGGTCCTGACACATAGGGGGGCGGAGTCCCAATATGCATAGGGCCAGAGTGCTGATACTTAGGGGGACAGAATCCAAAGATGCATAGGGCCAGAGTGCTAATACTTAGGGGGATGGAGTCCCAAGATGCATAGGGCTAGTGTGCTGATACTTAGGGGGACGGAGTCCCAAGATGCATAGGGCCAGAGTGCTGATACTTAGGGGGACGGAGTCCCAAGATGCATAGGGCCAGAGTCCTGACACATGGGGGGAAGGAGTCCCAAGATGCATAGGGCCAGAGTCCTGATACTTAGGGGGACGGAGTCCCAAGATGCATAGGGAGAGAGTGCTGACACATAGGGGGATGGAGTCCCAAGATGCAAAGGGCCAGAGTCCTAATACTTAGGGGTATGGAGTCCCAAGATGCATAGGGCCAGAGTCCTGATACTTAGGCGGACGGAGTCCCAAGATGCATAGGGCCAGAGTCCTGACACAAAAAGGGGGGCCGAGTCCCTAGATGCATAGGGCCAGGGTCCTGACACATTGGGGGGCTGAGTCCCAAGATGCATAGGGCCAGACTGCTGATACTTAGGGGGACAGAGTCCAAAGATGCATAGGGCCAGAGTGCTAATACTTAGGGGGATGGAGTCCCAAGATGCATAGCGCAAGAGTGCTGATACTTAGGGGGACGGAGTCCCAAGTTGCATAGGGCCAGAGTCCTGACTCATAGGGGGATGAAGTCCCAAGATGCATAGGGCCAGAGTCCTGACACATAGGGGGATGGAGTCCCAAGATGCATAGGGCCAGAGTCCTGATACTTAGGGGGTCGGAGTCCCAAGATGCATAGGGCCAGAGTGCTGATACTTAGGGGGACGGAGTCCCAAGATGTATAGGACCAGGGTCCTGACACATAGGGAGATGGAGTCCTAAGGTACATATGGCCAGAGTCCTAATACTTAGGTGGACGGAGTCCCAAGATGCTTAGGGCCAGGGTCCTGACACATAGGGGGGCGGAGTCCCAAGATGCATAGGGCCAGAGTGCTGATACTTAGGGGGACAGAGTCCCAAGATGCATAGGGCTAGTGTGCTGATACTTAGGGGGACGTAGTCCCAAGATGCATAGGGCCAGAGTGCTGATACTTAGGGGGACGGAGTCCCAAGATGCATAGGGAGAGAGTGCTGACACATAGGGGGATGGAGTCCCAAGATGCAAAGGGCCAGAGTGCTAATACTTAGGGGTATGGAGTCCCAATGTGCATGGGGCCAGAGTCCTGACACATAGGGGGACGGAGTCCCAAGATGCATAGGGCCAGAGTCCTGACACATAGGGGGACGAAGTCCAAAGATGCATAAGGCCAGAGTGCTGATCCTTAGGGGGACGGAGTCCCAAGATGCATAGGGCCAGAGTCCTGTCACATAGGGGAACGGAGTCCCAAGATGCATTGGGCCAGAGTGCTGATACTTACGGGAACGGAGTCCCAAGATGCATAGGGCTAGAGTCCTGACACATAGCGGGACGAAGTCCAAAGATGCATAGGGCCAGAGTGCTGATACTCAGGGGGACGGATTCCCAAGATGCATAGGGCCAGAATCCTGAAACTTAGGGGGACGGAGTCCCAAGATGCATAGGGCCAGAGTCCTGACACATAGGGGGATGTAGTCCCAAGATGCATAGGGCCAGAGTCCTGATACTTAGGCGGACGGAGTCCCAAGATGCATAGGGCCAGTGTCCTGACACATAGGGGGATGGAGTCCCAAGATGCATCGGGTCAGAGTGCTGATACTTAGGGGGACGGAGTCCCAAGATGCATACGGCCAGGGTCCTGACACATAGGGGGACGGAGACCCAAGATGCATAAAGCCAGAGTCCTGATACTTAGGGGGACGGAGTCCCAAGATTCTTAGGGCCAGGGTCCTGACACATAGGGGGGCGGAGTCCCAATATGCATAGGGCCAGAGTGCTGATACTTAGGGGGACAGAATCCAAAGATGCATAGGGCCAGAGTGCTAATACTTAGGGGGATGGAGTCCCAAGATGCATAGGGCTAGTGTGCTGATACTTAGGGGGACGTAGTCCCAAGATGCATAGGGCCAGAGTGCTGATACTTAGGGGGACGGAGTCCCAAGATGCATAGGGAGAGAGTGCTGACACATAGGGGGATGGAGTCCCAAGATGCAAAGGGCCAGAGTGCTAATACTTAGGGGTATGGAGTCCCAATGTGCATGGGGCCAGAGTCCTGACACATAGGGGGACGGAGTCCCAAGATGCATAGGGCCAGAGTCCTGACACATAGGGGGACGAAGTCCAAAGATGCATAAGGCCAGAGTGCTGATCCTTAGGGGGACGGAGTCCCAAGATGCATAGGGCCAGAGTCCTGTCACATAGGGGAACGGAGTCCCAAGATGCATTGGGCCAGAGTGCTGATACTTACGGGAACGGAGTCCCAAGATGCATAGGGCTAGAGTCCTGACACATAGCGGGACGAAGTCCAAAGATGCATAGGGCCAGAGTGCTGATACTCAGGGGGACGGATTCCCAAGATGCATAGGGCCAGAGACCTGATACTTAGGGGGACGGAGTCCCAAGATGCATAGGGCCAGAGTCCTGACACATAGGGGGATGTAGTCCCAAGATGCATAGGGCCAGAGTCCTGATACTTAGGCGGACGGAGTCCCAAGATGCATAGGGCCAGTGTCCTGACACATAGGGGGATGGAGTCCCAAGATGCATCGGGCCAGAGTGCTGATACTTAGGGGGACGGAGTCCCAAGATGCATACGGCCAGGGTCCTGACACATAGGGGGACGGAGACCCAAGATGCATAAAGCCAGAGTCCTGATACTTAGGGGGACGGAGTCCCAAGATTCTTAGGGCCAGGGTCCTGACACATAGGGGGGCGGAGTCCCAATATGCATAGGGCCAGAGTGCTGATACTTAGGGGGACAGAATCCAAAGATGCATAGGGCCAGAGTGCTAATACTTAGGGGGATGGAGTCCCAAGATGCATAGGGCTAGTGTGCTGATACTTAGGGGGACGGAGTCCCAAGATGCATAGGGCCAGAGTGCTGATACTTAGGGGGACGGAGTCCCAAGATGCATAGGGCCAGAGTCCTGACACATGGGGGGAAGGAGTCCCAAGATGCATAGGGCCAGAGTCCTGATACTTAGGGGAACGGAGTCCTAAGATGCATAGGGAGAGAGTGCTGACACATAGGGGAATGGAGTCCCAAGATGCAAAGGGCCAGAGTCCTAATACTTAGGGGTATGGAGTCCCAAGATGCATAGGGCCAGAGTCCTGATACTTAGGCGGACGGAGTCCCAAGATGCATAGGGCCAGAGTCCTGACACAAAAAGGGGGGCCGAGTCCCTAGATGCATAGGGCCAGGGTCCTGACACATTGGGGGGCTGAGTCCCAAGATGCATAGGGCCAGACTGCTGATACTTAGGGGGATGGAGTCCCAAGATGCATAGTGCCAGAGTGCTGATACTTAGGGGGACGGAGTCCCAAGTTGCATAGGGCCAGAGTCCTGACTCATAGGGGGATGAAGTCCCAAGTTGCATTGGGCCAGAGTCCTGACACATAGGGGGATGGAGTCCCAAGACGCATAGGGCCAGTGTGCTGATACTTATGGGGACGGAGTCCCAAGATGCATAGGGCCAGAGTGGTGACACATAGGGGGACGGAATCCCAAGATGCATAGGGCCAGAGTCTTGATACTTAGGGGGATGGAGTCCCAAGATGCATAGGGCCAGAGTCCTGACACATAGGGGGACGGAGTCCCAAGATGCCTAGGGCCAGAGTGCTGATACTTAAGGGGATGGAGTCCCAAGATGCATAGGGCCAGAGTCCTGATACTTACGGGGACGGAGTCCCAAAATGCATAGGGCTAGAGTCCTGACATATAGGGGGACGAAGTCTCAAGATGCATAGGGCCAGAGTGCTGATCCTTAGGTGGATGGAGTCCCAAGATGCATAGGGCCAGAGTCCTGATATATAGGGGGGCGGAGTCCCAAGATGCTTAGGGCCAGAATGCTGATACTTAGGGGGACGGAGTCCCAAGATGCATAGGGCCAGAGTCCTGACACATAGGGGAACAGAGTCCCAAGATGCATAGGGCCAGAGTGCTGATACTTACGGGAACGGAGTCCCAAGATGCATAGGGCTAGAGTCCTGACACATAGCGGGACGAAGTCCAAAGATGCATAAAGCCAGAGTGCTGATACTTACGGGAACGGAGTCCCAAGATGCATAGGGCTAGAGTCCTGACACATAGCGGGACGAAGTCCAAAGATGCATAGGGCCAGAGTGCTGATACTTAGGGGGACGGAGTCCCAAGATGCATAGGGCCAGAGTCCTGACACATGGGGGGAAGGAGTCCCAAGATGCATAGGGCCAGAGTCCTGATACTTAGGGGGACGGAGTCCCAAGATGCATAGGGCTAGTGTGCTGATACTTAGGGGGACGGAGTCCCAAGATGCATAGGGCCAGAGTGCTGATACTTAGGGGGACGGAGTCCCAAGATGCATAGGGCCAGAGTCCTGACACATGGGGGGAAGGAGTCCCAAGATGCATAGGGCCAGAGTCCTGATACTTAGGGGGACGGAGTCCCAAGATGCATAGGGCCAGAGTCCTGACACATGGGGGGAAGGAGTCCCAAGATGCATAGGGCCAGAGTCCTGATACTTAGGGGGACGGAGTCCCAAGATGCATAGGGAGAGAGTGCTGACACATAGGGGGATGGAGTCCCAAGATGCATAGGGCCAGAGTCCTGACACAAAAAGGGGGGCCGAGTCCCTAGATGCATAGGGCCAGGGTCCTGACACATTGGGGGGCTGAGTCCCAAGATGCATAGGGCCAGACTGCTGATACTTAGGGGGACAGAGTCCAAAGATGCATAGGGCCAGAGTGCTAATACTTAGGGGGATGGAGTCCCAAGATGCATAGCGCCAGAGTGCTGATACTTAGGGGGACGGAGTCCCAAGTTGCATAGGGCCAGAGTCCTGACTCATAGGGGGATGAAGTCCCAAGATGCATAGGGCCAGAGTCCTGACACATAGGGGGATGGAGTCCCAAGATGCATAGGGCCAGAGTCCTGATACTTAGGGGGTCGGAGTCCCAAGATGCATAGGGCCAGAGTGCTGATACTTAGGGGGACAGAGTCCCAAGATGTATAGGACCAGGGTCCTGACACATAGGGAGATGGAGTCCTAAGGTACATATGGCCAGAGTCCTAATACTTAGGTGGACGGAGTCCCAAGATGCTTAGGGCCAGGGTCCTGACACATAGGGGGGTGGAGTCCCATGATGCATAGGGCCAGAGTGCTGATACTTAGGGGGACAGAGTCCCAAGATGCATAGGGCTAGTGTGCTGATACTTAGGGGGACGTAGTCCCAAGATGCATAGGGCCAGAGTGCTGATACTTAGGGGGACGGAGTCCCAAGATGCATAGGGAGAGAGTGCTGACACATAGGGGGATGGAGTCCCAAGATGCAAAGGGCCAGAGTGCTAATACTTAGGGGTATGGAGTCCCAATGTGCATGGGGCCAGAGTCCTGACACATAGGGGGACGGAGTCCCAAGATGCATAGGGCCAGAGTCCTGACACATAGGGGGACGAAGTCCAAAGATGCATAAGGCCAGAGTGCTGATCCTTAGGGGGACGGAGTCCCAAGATGCATAGGGCCAGAGTCCTGTCACATAGGGGAACGGAGTCCCAAGATGCATTGGGCCAGAGTGCTGATACTTACGGGAACGGAGTCCCAAGATGCATAGGGCTAGAGTCCTGACACATAGCGGGACGAAGTCCAAAGATGCATAGGGCCAGAGTGCTGATACTCAGGGGGACGGATTCCCAAGATGCATAGGGCCAGAATCCTGATACTTAGGGGGACGGAGTCCCAAGATGCATAGGGCCAGAGTCCTGACACATAGGGGGATGTAGTCCCAAGATGCATAGGGCCAGAGTCCTGATACTTAGGCGGACGGAGTCCCAAGATGCATAGGGCCAGTGTCCTGACACATAGGGGGATGGAGTCCCAAGATGCATCGGGCCAGAGTGCTGATACTTAGGGGGACGGAGTCCCAAGATGCATACGGCCAGGGTCCTGACACATAGGGGGACGGAGACCCAAGATGCATAAAGCCAGAGTCCTGATACTTAGGGGGACGGAGTCCCAAGATTCTTAGGGCCAGGGTCCTGACACATAGGGGGGCGGAGTCCCAATATGCATAGGGCCAGAGTGCTGATACTTAGGGGGACAGAATCCAAAGATGCATAGGGCCAGAGTGCTAATACTTAGGGGGATGGAGTCCCAAGATGCATAGGGCTAGTGTGCTGATACTTAGGGGGACGTAGTCCCAAGATGCATAGGGCCAGAGTGCTGATACTTAGGGGGACGGAGTCCCAAGATGCATAGGGAGAGAGTGCTGACACATAGGGGGATGGAGTCCCAAGATGCAAAGGGCCAGAGTGCTAATACTTAGGGGTATGGAGTCCCAATGTGCATGAGGCCAGAGTCCTGACACATAGGGGGACGGAGTCCCAAGATGCATAGGGCCAGAGTCCTGACACATAGGGGGACGAAGTCCAAAGATGCATAAGGCCAGAGTGCTGATCCTTAGGGGGACGGAGTCCCAAGATGCATAGGGCCAGAGTCCTGTCACATAGGGGAACGGAGTCCCAAGATGCATTGGGCCAGAGTGCTGATACTTACGGGAACGGAGTCCCAAGATGCATAGGGCTAGAGTCCTGACACATAGCGGGACGAAGTCCAAAGATGCATAGGGCCAGAGTGCTGATACTCAGGGGGACGGATTCCCAAGATGCATAGGGCCAGAGACCTGATACTTAGGGGGACGGAGTCCCAAGATGCATAGGGCCAGAGTCCTGACACATAGGGGGATGTAGTCCCAAGATGCATAGGGCCAGAGTCCTGATACTTAGGCGGACGGAGTCCCAAGATGCATAGGGCCAGTGTCCTGACACATAGGGGGATGGAGTCCCAAGATGCATCGGGCCAGAGTGCTGATACTTAGGGGGACGGAGTCCCAAGATGCATACGGCCAGGGTCCTGACACATAGGGGGACGGAGACCCAAGATGCATAAAGCCAGAGTCCTGATACTTAGGGGGACGGAGTCCCAAGATTCTTAGGGCCAGGGTCCTGACACATAGGGGGGCGGAGTCCCAATATGCATAGGGCCAGAGTGCTGATACTTAGGGGGACAGAATCCAAAGATGCATAGGGCCAGAGTGCTAATACTTAGGGGGATGGAGTCCCAAGATGCATAGGGCTAGTGTGCTGATACTTAGGGGGACGTAGTCCCAAGATGCATAGGGCCAGAGTGCTGATACTTAGGGGGACGGAGTCCCAAGATGCATAGGGAGAGAGTGCTGACACATAGGGGGATGGAGTCCCAAGATGCAAAGGGCCAGAGTGCTAATACTTAGGGGTATGGAGTCCCAATGTGCATGAGGCCAGAGTCCTGACACATAGGGGGACGGAGTCCCAAGATGCATAGGGCCAGAGTCCTGACACATAGGGGGACGAAGTCCAAAGATGCATAAGGCCAGAGTGCTGATCCTTAGGGGGACGGAGTCCCAAGATGCATAGGGCCAGAGTCCTGTCACATAGGGGAACGGAGTCCCAAGATGCATTGGGCCAGAGTGCTGATACTTACGGGAACGGAGTCCCAAGATGCATAGGGCTAGAGTCCTGACACATAGCGGGACGAAGTCCAAAGATGCATAGGGCCAGAGTGCTGATACTCAGGGGGACGGATTCCCAAGATGCATAGGGCCAGAGACCTGATACTTAGGGGGACGGAGTCCCAAGATGCATAGGGCCAGAGTCCTGACACATAGGGGGATGTAGTCCCAAGATGCATAGGGCCAGAGTCCTGATACTTAGGCGGACGGAGTCCCAAGATGCATAGGGCCAGTGTCCTGACACATAGGGGGATGGAGTCCCAAGATGCATCGGGCCAGAGTGCTGATACTTAGGGGGACGGAGTCCCAAGATGCATACGGCCAGGGTCCTGACACATAGGGGGACGGAGACCCAAGATGCATAAAGCCAGAGTCCTGATACTTAGGGGGACGGAGTCCCAAGATTCTTAGGGCCAGGGTCCTGACACATAGGGGGCCGGAGTCCCAATATGCATAGGGCCAGAGTGCTGATACTTAGGGGGACAGAATCCAAAGATGCATAGGGCCAGAGTGCTAATACTTAGGGGGATGGAGTCCCAAGATGCATAGGGCTAGTGTGCTGATACTTAGGGGGACGGAGTCCCAAGATGCATAGGGCCAGAGTGCTGATACTTAGGGGGACGGAGTCCCAAGATGCATAGGGCCAGAGTCCTGACACATGGGGGGAAGGAGTCCCAAGATGCATAGGGCCAGAGTCCTGATACTTAGGGGAACGGAGTCCTAAGATGCATAGGGAGAGAGTGCTGACACATAGGGGAATGGAGTCCCAAGATGCAAAAGGCCAGAGTCCTAATACTTAGGGGTATGGAGTCCCAAGATGCATAGGGCCAGAGTCCTGATACTTAGGCGGACGGAGTCCCAAGATGCATAGGGCCAGAGTCCTGACACAAAAAGGGGGGCCGAGTCCCTAGATGCATAGGGCCAGGGTCCTGACACATTGGGGGGCTGAGTCCCAAGATGCATAGGGCCAGACTGCTGATACTTAGGGGGACAGAGTCCAAAGATGCATAGGGCCAGAGTGCTAATACTTAGGGGGATGGAGTCCCAAGATGCATAGTGCCAGAGTGCTGATACTTAGGGGGACGGAGTCCCAAGTTGCATAGGGCCAGAGTCCTGACTCATAGGGGGATGAAGTCCCAAGTTGCATTGGGCCAGAGTCCTGACACATAGGGGGATGGAGTCCCAAGACGCATAGGGCCAGTGTGCTGATACTTATGGGGACGGAGTCCCAAGATGCATAGTGCCAGAGTGGTGACACATAGGGGGACAGAGTCCCAAGATGTATAGGACCAGGGTCCTGACACATAGGGAGATGGAGTCCTAAGGTACATATGGCCAGAGTCCTAATACTTAGGTGGACGGAGTCCCAAGATGCTTAGGGCCAGGGTCCTGACACATAGGGGGGTGGAGTCCCAAGATGCATAGGGCCAGAGTGCTGATACTTAGGGGGACAGAGTCCCAAGATGCATAGGGCTAGTGTGCTGATACTTAGGGGGACGTAGTCCCAAGATGCATAGGGCCAGAGTGCTGATACTTAGGGGGACGGAGTCCCAAGATGCATAGGGAGAGAGTGCTGACACATAGGGGGATGGAGTCCCAAGATGCAAAGGGCCAGAGTGCTAATACTTAGGGGTATGGAGTCCCAATGTGCATGGGGCCAGAGTCCTGACACATAGGGGGACGGAGTCCCAAGATGCATAGGGCCAGAGTCCTGACACATAGGGGGACGAAGTCCAAAGATGCATAAGGCCAGAGTGCTGATCCTTAGGGGGACGGAGTCCCAAGATGCATAGGGCCAGAGTCCTGTCACATAGGGGAACGGAGTCCCAAGATGCATTGGGCCAGAGTGCTGATACTTACGGGAACGGAGTCCCAAGATGCATAGGGCTAGAGTCCTGACACATAGCGGGACGAAGTCCAAAGATGCATAGGGCCAGAGTGCTGATACTCAGGGGGACGGATTCCCAAGATGCATAGGGCCAGAATCCTGATACTTAGGGGGACGGAGTCCCAAGATGCATAGGGCCAGAGTCCTGACACATAGGGGGATGTAGTCCCAAGATGCATAGGGCCAGAGTCCTGATACTTAGGCGGACGGAGTCCCAAGATGCATAGGGCCAGTGTCCTGACACATAGGGGGATGGAGTCCCAAGATGCATCGGGCCAGAGTGCTGATACTTAGGGGGACGGAGTCCCAAGATGCATACGGCCAGGGTCCTGACACATAGGGGGACGGAGACCCAAGATGCATAAAGCCAGAGTCCTGATACTTAGGGGGACGGAGTCCCAAGATTCTTAGGGCCAGGGTCCTGACACATAGGGGGGCGGAGTCCCAATATGCATAGGGCCAGAGTGCTGATACTTAGGGGGACAGAATCCAAAGATGCATAGGGCCAGAGTGCTAATACTTAGGGGGATGGAGTCCCAAGATGCATAGGGCTAGTGTGCTGATACTTAGGGGGACGTAGTCCCAAGATGCATAGGGCCAGAGTGCTGATACTTAGGGGGACGGAGTCCCAAGATGCATAGGGAGAGAGTGCTGACACTTAGGGGGATGGAGTCCCAAGATGCAAAGGGCCAGAGTGCTAATACTTAGGGGTATGGAGTCCCAATGTGCATGAGGCCAGAGTCCTGACACATAGGGGGACGGAGTCCCAAGATGCATAGGGCCAGAGTCCTGACACATAGGGGGACGAAGTCCAAAGATGCATAAGGCCAGAGTGCTGATCCTTAGGGGGACGGAGTCCCAAGATGCATAGGGCCAGAGTCCTGTCACATAGGGGAACGGAGTCCCAAGATGCATTGGGCCAGAGTGCTGATACTTACGGGAACGGAGTCCCAAGATGCATAGGGCTAGAGTCCTGACACATAGCGGGACGAAGTCCAAAGATGCATAGGGCCAGAGTGCTGATACTCAGGGGGACGGATTCCCAAGATGCATAGGGCCAGAGACCTGATACTTAGGGGGACGGAGTCCCAAGATGCATAGGGCCAGAGTCCTGACACATAGGGGGATGTAGTCCCAAGATGCATAGGGCCAGAGTCCTGATACTTAGGCGGACGGAGTCCCAAGATGCATAGGGCCAGTGTCCTGACACATAGGGGGATGGAGTCCCAAGATGCATCGGGCCAGAGTGCTGATACTTAGGGGGACGGAGTCCCAAGATGCATACGGCCAGGGTCCTGACACATAGGGGGACGGAGACCCAAGATGCATAAAGCCAGAGTCCTGATACTTAGGGGGACGGAGTCCCAAGATTCTTAGGGCCAGGGTCCTGACACATAGGGGGGCGGAGTCCCAATATGCATAGGGCCAGAGTGCTGATACTTAGGGGGACAGAATCCAAAGATGCATAGGGCCAGAGTGCTAATACTTAGGGGGATGGAGTCCCAAGATGCATAGGGCTAGTGTGCTGATACTTAGGGGGACGGAGTCCCAAGATGCATAGGGCCAGAGTGCTGATACTTAGGGGGACGGAGTCCCAAGATGCATAGGGCCAGAGTCCTGACACATGGGGGGAAGGAGTCCCAAGATGCATAGGGCCAGAGTCCTGATACTTAGGGGAACGGAGTCCTAAGATGCATAGGGAGAGAGTGCTGACACATAGGGGAATGGAGTCCCAAGATGCAAAAGGCCAGAGTCCTAATACTTAGGGGTATGGAGTCCCAAGATGCATAGGGCCAGAGTCCTGATACTTAGGCGGACGGAGTCCCAAGATGCATAGGGCCAGAGTCCTGACACAAAAAGGGGGGCCGAGTCCCTAGATGCATAGGGCCAGGGTCCTGACACATTGGGGGGCTGAGTCCCAAGATGCATAGGGCCAGACTGCTGATACTTAGGGGGACAGAGTCCAAAGATGCATAGGGCCAGAGTGCTAATACTTAGGGGGATGGAGTCCCAAGATGCATAGTGCCAGAGTGCTGATACTTAGGGGGACGGAGTCCCAAGTTGCATAGGGCCAGAGTCCTGACTCATAGGGGGATGAAGTCCCAAGTTGCATTGGGCCAGAGTCCTGACACATAGGGGGATGGAGTCCCAAGACGCATAGGGCCAGTGTGCTGATACTTATGGGGACGGAGTCCCAAGATGCATAGTGCCAGAGTGGTGACACATAGGGGGACGGAATCCCAAGATGCATAGGGCCAGAGTCTTGATACTTAGGGGGATGGAGTCCCAAGATGCATAGGGCCAGAGTCCTGACACATAGGGGGACGGAGTCCCAAGATGCCTAGGGCCAGAGTGCTGATACTTAAGGGGATGGAGTCCCAAGATGCATAGGGCCAGAGTCCTGATACTTACGGGGACGGAGTCCCAAAATGCATAGGGCTAGAGTCCTGACATATAGGGGGACGAAGTCTCAAGATGCATAGGGCCAGAGTGCTGATCCTTAGGTGGATGGAGTCCCAAGATGCATAGGGCCAGAGTCCTGATATATAGGGGGGCGGAGTCCCAAGATGCTTAGGGCCAGAATGCTGATACTTAGGGGGACGGAGTCCCAAGATGCATAGGGCCAGAGTCCTGACACTTAGGGGAACAGAGTCCCAAGATGCATAGGGCCAGAGTGCTGATACTTACGGGAACGGAGTCCCAAGATGCATAGGGCTAGAGTCCTGACACATAGCGGGACGAAGTCCAAAGATGCATAAAGCCAGAGTGCTGATACTTACGGGAACGGAGTCCCAAGATGCATAGGGCTAGAGTCCTGACACATAGCGGGACGAAGTCCAAAGATGCATAGGGCCAGAGTGCTGATACTTAGGGGGACGGAGTCCCAAGATGCATAGGGCCAGAGTCCTGACACATGGAGGGAAGGAGTCCCAAGATGCATAGGGCCAGAGTCCTGATACTTAGGGGGACGGAGTCCCAAGATGCATAGGGCTAGTGTGCTGATACTTAGGGGGACGGAGTCCCAAGATGCATAGGGCCAGAGTGCTGATACTTAGAGGGACGGAGTCCCAAGATGCATAGGGCCAGAGTCCTGACACATGGGGGGAAGGAGTCCCAAGATGCATAGGGCCAGAGTCCTGATACTTAGGGGGACGGAGTCCCAAGATGCATAGGGAGAGAGTGCTGACACATAGGGGGATGAAGTCCCAAGATGCAAAGGGCCAGAGTGCTAATACTTAGGGGTATGGAGTCCCAAGGTGCATGGGGCCAGAGTCCTGACACATAGGGGGACGGAGTCCCAAGATGCATAGGGCCAGAGTCCTGACACATAGGGGGACGAAGTCCAAAGATGCATAGGGCCAGAGTGCTGATCCTTAGGGGGACGGAGTCCCAAGATACATAGGGCCAGAGTGCTGATACTTAGGGACACGGAGTCCCAAGATGCATTGGGCCAGAGTCCTGATATATAGGGGGGGGAAGTCCCAAGATGCTTAGGGCCAGAATGCTGATACTTAGGGGGACGGAGTCCCAAGATGCATAGGGCCAGAGTCCTGTCACATAGGGGAACGGAGTCCCAAGATGCATAGGGCCAGAGTGCTGATACTTACGGGAACGGAGTCCCAAGATGCATAGGGCTAGAGTCCTGACACATAGCGGGACGAAGTCCAAAGATGCATAGGGCCAGAGTGCTGATACTTAGGGGGACGGATTCCCAAGATGCATAGGGCCAGAGTCCTGATACTTAGGGGGACAGAGTCCCAAGATGCATAGGGCCAGAGTCCTGACACATAGGGGGATGTAGTCCCAAGATGCATAGGGCCAGAGTCCTGATACTTAGGCGGACGGAGTCCCAAGATGCATAGGGCCAGTGTCCTGACACATAGGGGGATGGAGTCCCAAGATGCATCGGGCCAGAGTGCTGATACTTAGGGGGACGGAGTCCCAAGATGCATACGGCCAGGGTCCTGACACATAGGGGGACGGAGACCCAAGATGCATAAAGCCAGAGTCCTGACACATAGGGGGACGAAGTCCAAAGATGCATAAGGCCAGAGTGCTGATCCTTAGGGGGACGGAGTCCCAAGATGCATAGGGCCAGAGTGCTGATACTTAGGGAGACGGAGTCCCAAGATGCATTGGGCCAGAGTGCTGATACTTAGGGGGACGGAGTCCCAAGATGCATAGGGCCAGAGTCCTGATACTTAGGGGGACGGAGTGCCAAGATACATAGGGCCAGAGTGCTGATACTTAGGGGGACGGAGTCCCAAGATGCATAGGGCCAGAGTCTTGATACTTAGGGGGATGGAGTCCCAAGATGCATAGGGCCAGAGTCCTGACACATAGGGGGACGAAGACCCAAGATGCATAAAGCCAGAGTCCTGATACTTAGGGGGACGGAGTCCCAAGATTCTTAGGGCCAGGGTCCTGACACATAGGGGGGCGGAGTCCCAATATGCATAGGGCCAGAGTGCTGATACTTAGGGGGACAGAATCCAAAGATGCATAGGGCCAGAGTGCTAATACTTAGGGGGATGGAGTCCCAAGATGCATAGGGCTAGTGTGCTGATACTTAGGGGGACGTAGTCCCAAGATGCATAGGGCCAGTGTGCTGATACTTAGGGGGACGGAGTCCCAAGATGCATAGGGAGAGAGTGCTGACACATAGGGGGATGGAGTCCCAAGATGCAAAGGGCCAGAGTGCTAATACTTAGGGGTATGGAGTCCCAATGTGCATGGGGCCAGAGTCCTGACACATAGGGGGACGGAGTCCCAAGATGCATAGGGCCAGAGTCCTGACACATAGGGGGACGAAGTCCAAAGATGCATAAGGCCAGAGTGCTGATCCTTAGGGGGACGGAGTCCCAAGATGCATAGGGCCAGAGTCCTGTCACATAGGGGAACGGAGTCCCAAGATGCATTGGGCCAGAGTGCTGATACTTACGGGAACGGAGTCCCAAGATGCATAGGGCTAGAGTCCTGACACATAGCGGGACGAAGTCCAAAGATGCATAGGGCCAGAGTGCTGATACTCAGGGGGACGGATTCCCAAGATGCATAGGGCCAGAGACCTGATACTTAGGGGGACGGAGTCCCAAGATGCATAGGGCCAGAGTCCTGACACATAGGGGGATGTAGTCCCAAGATGCATAGGGCCAGAGTCCTGATACTTAGGCGAACGGAGTCCCAAGATGCATAGGGCCAGTGTCCTGACACATAGGGGGATGGAGTCCCAAGATGCATCGGGCCAGAGTGCTGATACTTAGGGGGACGGAGTCCCAAGATGCATACGGCCAGGGTCCTGACACATAGGGGGACGGAGACCCAAGATGCATAAAGCCAGAGTCCTGATACTTAGGGGGACGGAGTCCCAAGTTTCTTAGGGCCAGGGTCCTGACACATAGGGGGGCGGAGTCCCAATATGCATAGGGCCAGAGTGCTGATACTTAGGGGGACAGAATCCAAAGATGCATAGGGCCAGAGTGCTAATACTTAGGGGGATGGAGTCCCAAGATGCATAGGGCTAGTGTGCTGATACTTAGGGGGACGGAGTCCCAAGATGCATAGGGCCAGAGTGCTGATACTTAGGGGGACGGAGTCCCAAGATGCATAGGGCCAGAGTCCTGACACATGGGGGGAAGGAGTCCCAAGATGCATAGGGCCAGAGTCCTGATACTTAGGGGAACGGAGTCCTAAGATGCATAGGGAGAGAGTGCTGACACATAGGGGAATGGAGTCCCAAGATGCAAAGGGCCAGAGTCCTAATACTTAGGGGTATGGAGTCCCAAGATGCATAGGGCCAGAGTCCTGATACTTAGGCGGACGGAGTCCCAAGATGCATAGGGCCAGAGTCCTGACACAAAAAGGGGGGCCGAGTCCCTAGATGCATAGGGCCAGGGTCCTGACACATTGGGGGGCTGAGTCCCAAGATGCATAATGCCAGACTGCTGATACTTAGGGGGACAGAGTCCAAAGATGCATAGGGCCAGAGTGCTAATACTTAGGGGGATGGAGTCCCAAGATGCATAGTGCCAGAGTGCTGATACTTAGGGGGACGGAGTCCCAAGTTGCATAGGGCCAGAGTCCTGACTCATAGGGGGATGAAGTCCCAAGTTGCATTGGGCCAGAGTCCTGACACATAGGGGGATGGAGTCCCAAGACGCATAGGGCCAGTGTGCTGATACTTATGGGGACGGAGTCCCAAGATGCATAGGGCCAGAGTGGTGACACATAGGGGGACGGAATCCCAAGATGCATAGGGCCAGAGTCTTGATACTTAGGGGGATGGAGTCCCAAGATGCATAGGGCCAGAGTCCTGACACATAGGGGGACGGAGTCCCAAGATGCCTAGGGCCAGAGTGCTGATACTTAAGGGGATGGAGTCCCAAGATGCATAGGGCCAGAGTCCTGATACTTACGGGGACGGAGTCCCAAAATGCATAGGGCTAGAGTCCTGACATATAGGGGGACGAAGTCTCAAGATGCATAGGGCCAGAGTGCTGATCCTTAGGTGGATGGAGTCCCAAGATGCATAGGGCCAGAGTCCTGATATATAGGGGGGCGGAGTCCCAAGATGCTTAGGGCCAGAATGCTGATACTTAGGGGGACGGAGTCCCAAGATGCATAGGGCCAGAGTCCTGACACATAGGGGAACAGAGTCCCAAGATGCATAAGGCCAGAGTCCTGATACTTACGGGAACGGAGTCCCAAGATGCATAGGGCTAGAGTCCTGACACATAGCGGGACGAAGTCCAAAGATGCATAAAGCCAGAGTGCTGATACTTACGGGAACGGAGTCCCAAGATGCATAGGGCTAGAGTCCTGACACATAGCGGGACGAAGTCCAAAGATGCATAGGGCCAGAGTGCTGATACTTAGGGGGACGGAGTCCCAAGATGCATAGGGCCAGAGTCCTGACACATGGGGGGAAGGAGTCCCAAGATGCATAGGGCCAGAGTCCTGATACTTAGGGGGACGGAGTCCCAAGATGCATAGGGCTAGTGTGCTGATACTTAGGGGGACGGAGTCCCAAGATGCATAGGGCCAGAGTGCTGATACTTAGGGGGACGGAGTCCCAAGATGCATAGGGCCAGAGTCCTGACACATGGGGGGAAGGAGTCCCAAGATGCATAGGGCCAGAGTCCTGATACTTAGGGGGACGGAGTCCCAAGATGCATAGGGAGAGAGTGCTGACACATAGGGGGATGAAGTCCCAAGATGCAAAGGGCCAGAGTGCTAATACTTAGGGGTATGGAGTCCCAAGGTGCATGGGGCCAGAGTCCTGACACATAGAGGGACGGAGTCCCAAGATGCATAGGGCCAGAGTCCTGACACATAGGGGGACGAAGTCCAAAGATGCATAGGGCCAGAGTGCTGATCCTTAGGGGGACGGAGTCCCAAGATACATAGGGCCAGAGTGCTGATACTTAGGCACACGGAGTCCCAAGATGCATTGGGCCAGAGTCCTGATATATAGGGGGGCGGAGTCCCAAGATGCTTAGGTCCAGAATGCTGATACTTAGGGGGACGGAGTCCCAAGATGCATAGGGCCAGAGTCCTGTAACATAGGGGAACGGAGTCCCAAGATGCATAGGGCCAGAGTGCTGATACTTACGGGAACGGAGTCCCAAGATGCATAGGGCTAGAGTCCTGACACATAGCGGGACGAAGTCCAAAGATGCATAGGGCCAGAGTGCTGATACTTAGGGGGACGGATTCCCAAGATGCATAGGGCCAGAGTCCTGATACTTAGGGGGACGGAGTCCCAAGATGCATAGGGCCAGAGTCCTGACACATAGGGGGATGTAGTCCCAAGATGCATAGGGCCAGAGTCCTGATACTTAGGCGGACGGAGTCCCAAGATGCATAGGGCCAGTGTCCTGACACATAGGGGGATGGAGTCCCAAGATGCATCGGGCCAGAGTGCTGATACTTAGGGGGACGGAGTCCCAAGATGCATACGGCAAGGGTCCTGACACATAGGGGGACGGAGACCCAAGATGCATAAAGCCAGAGTCCTGACACATAGGGGGACGAAGTCCAAAGATGCATAAGGCCAGAGTGCTGATCCTTAGGGGGACGGAGTCCCAAGATGCATAGGGCCAGAGTGCTGATACTTAGGGAGACGGAGTCCCAAGATGCATTGGGCCAGAGTGCTGATACTTAGGGGGACGGAGTCCCAAGATGCAGAGGGCCAGAGTCCTGATACTTAGGGGGACGGAGTGCCAAGATACATAGGGCCAGAGTGCTGATACTTAGGGGGACGGAGTCCCAAGATGCATAGGGCCAGAGTCTTGATACTTAGGGGGATGGAGTCCCAAGATGCATAGGGCCAGAGTCCTGATACTTAGGCGGACGGAGTCCCTAGATGCATAGGGCCAGGGTCCTGACACATAGGGGGGCGGAGTCCCAAGATGCATAGGGCCAGAGCGCTAATACTTAGGGGGATGGAGTCCCAAGATGCATAGGGCCAGAGTGCTAATACTTAGGTGGATGGAGTCCCAAGTTGCATTGGGTCAGAGTCATGACACATAGGGGGACGAAGTCCCAAGACGCATAGGGCCAGTGTGCTGATACTTATGGGGACGGAGTCCAAAGATGCATAGGGCCAGAGTCCTGATACTTACAGGGACGGAGTCCCAAAATGCATAGGGCTAGAGTCCTGACATATAGGGGGACGAAGTCTCAAAATGCATAGGGCCAGAGTGCTGATCCTTAGGTGGATGGAGTCCCAAGATGCATAGGGCCAGTGTCCTGATATATAGGTGGGCGGAGTCCCAAGATGCTTAGGGCCAGAATGCTGATACTTAGGGGGACGGAGTCCCAAGATGCATAGGGCCAGAGTCCTGACACATAGGGGAACGGAGTCCCAAGATGCATAGGGCCAGAGTGCTGATACTTACGGGAACGGAGTCCCAAGATGCATAGGGCTAGAGTCCTGACACATAGCGTGACGAAGTCCAAAGATGCATAAAGCCAGAGTGCTAATACTTAGGGGGATGGAGTCCCAAGATGCATAGGGCTAGTGTGCTGATACTTAGGGGGACGGAGTCCCAAGATGCATAGGGCCAGAGTGCTGATACTTAGGGGGACGGAGTCCCAAGATGCATAGGGCCAGAGTCCTGACACATGGGGGGAAGGAGTCCCAAGATGCATAGGGCCAGAGTCCTGATACTTAGGGGGACGGAGTCCCAAGATGCATAGGGAGAGAGTGCTGACACATAGGGGGATGAAGTCCCAAGATGCAAAGGGCCAGAGTGCTAATACTTAGGGGTATGGAGTCCCAAGGTGCATGGGGCCAGAGTCCTGACACATAGGGGGACGGAGTCCCAAGATGCATAGGGCCAGAGTCCTGACACATAGGGGGACGAAGTCCAAAGATGCATAGGGCCAGAGTGCTGATCCTTAGGGGGACGGAGTCCCAAGATACATAGGGCCAGAGTGCTGATACTTAGGGACACGGAGTCCCAAGATGCATTGGGCCAGAGTCCTGATATATAGGGGGGCGGAGTCCCAAGATGCTTAGGGCCAGAATGCTGATACTTAGGGGGACGGAGTCCCAAGATGCATAGGGCCAGAGTCCTGTCACATAGGGGAACGGAGTCCCAAGATGCATAGGGCCAGAGTGCTGATACTTACGGGAACGGAGTCCCAAGATGCATAGGGCTAGAGTCCTGACACATAGCGGGACGAAGTCCAAAGATGCATAGGGCCAGAGTGCTGATACTCAGGGGGACGGATTCCCAAGATGCATAGGGCCAGAGTCCTGATACTTAGGGGGACGGAGTCCCAAGATGCATAGGGCCAGAGTCCTGACACATAGGGGGATGTAGTCCCAAGATGCATAGGGCCAGAGTCCTGATACTTAGGCGGACGGAGTCCCAAGATGTATAGGGCCAGTGTCCTGACACATAGGGGGATGGAGTCCCAAGATGCATCGGGCCAGAGTGCTGATACTTAGGGGGACGGAGTCCCAAGATGCATACGGCCAGGGTCCTGACACATAGGGGGACGGAGACCCAAGATGCATAAAGCCAGAGTCCTGATACTTAGGGGGACGGAGTCCCAAGATTCTTAGGGCCAGGGTCCTGACACATAGGGGGGCGGAGTCCCAATATGCATAGGGCCAGAGTGCTGATACTTAGGGGGACAGAATCCAAAGATGCATAGGGCCAGAGTGCTAATACTTAGGGGGATGGAGTCCCAAGATGCATAGGGCTAGTGTGCTGATACTTAGGGGGACGGAGTCCCAAGATGCATAGGGCCAGAGTGCTGATACTTAGGGGGACGGAGTCCCAAGATGCATAGGGCCAGAGTCCTGACACATGGGGGGAAGGAGTCCCAAGATGCATAGGGCCAGAGTCCTGATACTTAGGGGGACGGAGTCCCAAGATGCATAGGGAGAGAGTGCTGACACATAGGGGGATGGAGTCCCAAGATGCAAAGGGCCAGAGTCCTAATACTTAGGGGTATGGAGTCCCAAGATGCATAGGGCCAGAGTCCTGATACTTAGGCGGACGGAGTCCCAAGATGCATAGGGCCAGAGTCCTGACACAAAAAGGGGGGCCGAGTCCCTAGATGCATAGGGCCAGGGTCCTGACACATTGGGTGGCTGAGTCCCAAGATGCATAGGGCCAGACTGCTGATACTTAGGGGGACAGAGTCCAAAGATGCATAGGGCCAGAGTGCTAATACTTAGGGGGATGGAGTCCCAAGATGCATAGCGCCAGAGTGCTGATACTTAGGGGGACGGAGTCCCAAGTTGCATAGGGCCAGAGTCCTGACTCATAGGGGGATGAAGTCCCAAGATGCATAGGGCCAGAGTCCTGACACATAGGGGGATGTAGTCCCAAGATGCATAGGGCCAGAGTCCTGATACTTAGGCGGACGGAGTCCCAAGATGCATAGGGCCAGTGTCCTGACACATAGGGGGATGGAGTCCCAAGATGCATCGGGCCAGAGTGCTGATACTTAGGGGGACGGAGTCCCAAGATGCATACGGCCAGGGTCCTGACACATAGGGGGACGGAGACCCAAGATGCATAAAGCCAGAGTCCTGACACATAGGGGGACGAAGTCCAAAGATGCATAAGGCCAGAGTGCTGATCCTTAGGGGGACGGAGTCCCAAGATGCATAGGGCCAGAGTGCTGATACTTAGGGAGACGGAGTCCCAAGATGCATTGGGCCAGAGTGCTGATACTTAGGGGGACGGAGTCCCAAGATGCATAGGGCCAGAGTCCTGATACTTAGGGGGACGGAGTGCCAAGATACATAGGGCCAGAGTGCTGATACTTAGGGGGACGGAGTCCCAAGATGCATAGGGCCAGAGTCTTGATACTTAGGGGGATGGAGTCCCAAGATGCATAGGGCCAGAGTCCTGATACTTAGGCGGACGGAGTCCCAAGATGCATAGGGCCAGAGTCTTGACACATAGGGGGGCGGAGTCCCTAGATGCACAGGGCCAGGGTCCTGACACATAGGGGGGCGGAGTCCCAAGATGCATAGGGCCAGAGCGCTAATACTTAGGGGGATGGAGTCCCGAGATGCATAGGGCCAGAGTGCTAATACTTAGGTGGATGGAGTCCCAAGTTGCATTGGGCCAGAGTCATGACACATAGGGGGACGAAGTCCCAAGACGCATAGGGCCAGTGTGCTGATACTTATGGGGACGGAGTCCCAAGATGCATAGGGCCAGAGTCCTGATACTTACAGGGACGGAGTCCCAAAATGCATAGGGCTAGAGTCCTGACATATAGGGGGACGAAGTCTCAAGATGCATAGGGCCAGAGTCCTGATACTTAGGGGGACGGAGTCCCAAGATGCATAGGGAGAGAGTGCTGACACATAGGGGGATGAAGTCCCAAGATGCAAAGGGCCAGAGTGCTAATACTTAGGGGTATGGAGTCCCAAGGTGCATGGGGCCAGAGTCCTGACACATAGGGGGAAGGAGTCCCAAGATGCATAGGGCCAGAGTCCTGATACTTAGGGGGACGGAGTCCCAAGATGCATAGGGAGAGAGTGCTGACACATAGGGGGATGGAGTCCCAAGATGCAAAGGGCCAGAGTCCTAATACTTAGGGGTATGGAGTCCCAAGATGCATAGGGCCAGAGTCCTGATACTTAGGCGGACGGAGTCCCAAGATGCATAGGGCCAGAGTCCTGACACAAAAAGGGGGGCCGAGTCCCTAGATGCATAGGGCCAGGGTCCTGACACATTGGGTGGCTGAGTCCCAAGATGCATAGGGCCAGACTGCTGATACTTAGGGGGACAGAGTCCAAAGATGCATAGGGCCAGAGTGCTAATACTTAGGGGGATGGAGTCCCAAGATGCATAGGGCCAGAGTCCTGATACTTAGGGGGACGGAGTCCCAAGATGCATAGGGAGAGAGTGCTGACACATAGGGGGATGAAGTCCCAAGATGCATAGGGCCAGAGTGCTGATACTTAGGGGGACGGAGTCCCAAGATGCATAGGGCCAGAGTCCTGACACATGGGGGGAAGGAGTCCCAAGATGCATAGGGCCAGAGTCCTGATACTTAGGGGGACGGAGTCCCAAGATGCATAGGGAGAGAGTGCTGACACATAGGGGGATGGAGTCCCAAGATGCAAAGGGCCAGAGTCCTAATACTTAGGGGTATGGATTCCCAAGATGCATAGGGCCAGAGTCCTGATACTTAGGCGGACGGAGTCCCAAGATGCATAGGGCCAGAGTCCTGACACAAAAAGGGGGGCCGAGTCCCTAGATGCATAGGGCCAGGGTCCTGACACATTGGGTGGCTGAGTCCCAAGATGCATAAGGCCAGACTGCTGATACTTAGGGGGACAGAGTCCAAAGATGCATAGGGCCAGAGTGCTAATACTTAGGGGGATGGAGTCCCAAGATGCATAGCGCCAGAGTGCTGATACTTAGGGGGACGGAGTCCCAAGTTGCATAGGGCCAGAGTCCTGACTCATAGGGGGATGAAGTCCCAAGATGCATAGGGCCAGAGTCCTGACACATAGGGGGATGTAGTCCCAAGATGCATAGGGCCAGAGTCCTGATACTTAGGCGGACGGAGTCCCAATATGCATAGGGCCAGTGTCCTGACACATAGGGGGATGGAGTCCCAAGATGCATCGGGCCAGAGTGCTGATACTTAGGGGGACGGAGTCCCAAGATGCATACGGCCAGGGTCCTGACACATAGGGGGACGGAGACCCAAGATGCATAAAGCCAGAGTCCTGACACATAGGGGGACGAAGTCCAAAGATGCATAAGGCCAGAGTGCTGATCCTTAGGGGGACGGAGTCCCAAGATGCATAGGGCCAGAGTGCTGATACTTAGGGAGACGGAGTCCCAAGATGCATTGGGCCAGAGTGCTGATACTTAGGGGGACGGAGTCCCAAGATGCATAGGGCCAGAGTCCTGATACTTAGGGGGACGGAGTGCCAAGATACATAGGGCCAGAGTGCTGATACTTAGGGGGACGGAGTCCCAAGATGCATAGGGCCAGAGTCTTGATACTTAGGGGGATGGAGTCCCAAGATGCATAGGGCCAGAGTCCTGATACTTAGGCGGACGGAGTCCCAAGATGCATAGGGCCAGAGTCCTGACACATAGGGGGGCGGAGTCCCTAGATGCACAGGGCCAGGGTCCTGACACATAGGGGGGCGGAGTCCCAAGATGCATAGGGCCAGAGCGCTAATACTTAGGGGGATGGAGTCCCAAGTTGCATTGGGCCAGAGTCATGACACATAGGGGGACGAAGTCCCAAGACGCATAGGGCCAGTGTGCTGATACTTATGGGGACGGAGTCCCAAGATGCATAGGGCCAGAGTCCTGATACTTACAGGGACGGAGTCCCAAAATGCATAGGGCTAGAGTCCTGACATAAAGGGGGACGAAGTCTCAAGATGCATAGGGCCAGAGTGCTGATCCTTAGGTGGATGGAGTCCCAAGATGCATAGGGCCAGAGTCCTGATATATAGGTGGGCGGAGTCCCAAGATGCTTAGGGCCAGAATGCTGATACTTAGGGGGACGGAGTCCCAAGATGCATAGGGCCAGAGTCCTGACACATAGGGGAACGGAGTCCCAAGATGCATAGGGCCAGAGTGCTGATACTTACGGGAACGGAGTCCCAAGATGCATAGGGCTAGAGTCCTGACACATAGCGGGACGAAGTCCAAAGATGCATAAAGCCAGAGTGCTAATACTTAGGGGGATGGAGTCCCAAGATGCATAGGGCTAGTGTGCTGATACTTAGGGGGACGGAGTCCCAAGATGCATAGGGCCAGAGTGCTGATACTTAGGGGGACGGAGTCCCAAGATGCATAGGGCCAGAGTCCTGACACATGGGGGGAAGGAGTCCCAAGATGCATAGGGCCAGAGTCCTGATACTTAGGGGGACGGAGTCCCAAGATGCATAGGGAGAGAGTGCTGACACATAGGGGGATGAAGTCCCAAGATGCAAAGGGCCAGAGTGCTAATACTTAGGGGTATGGAGTCCCAAGGTGCATGGGGCCAGAGTCCTGACACATAGGGGGACGGAGTCCCAAGATGCATAGGGCCAGAGTCCTGACACATAGGGGGACGAAGTCCAAAGTTGCATAGGGCCAGAGTGCTGATCCTTAGGGGGACGGAGTCCCAAGATACATAGGGCCAGAGTGCTGATACTTAGGGACACGGAGTCCCAAGATGCATTGGGCCAGAGTCCTGATATATAGGGGGGCGGAGTCCCAAGATGCTTAGGGCCAGAATACTGATACTTAGGGGGACGGAGTCCCAAGATGCATAGGGCCAGAGTCCTGTCACATAGGGGAACGGAGTCCCAAGATGCATAGGGCCAGAGTGCTGATACTTACGGGAACGGAGTCCCAAGATGCATAGGGCTAGAGTCCTGACACATAGCGGGACGAAGTCCAAAGATGCATAGGGCCAGAGTGCTGATACTCAGGGGGACGGATTCCCAAGATGCATAGGGCCAGAGTCCTGATACTTAGGGGGACGGAGTCCCAAGATGCATAGGGCCAGAGTCCTGACACATAGGGGGATGTAGTCCCAAGATGCATAGGGCCAGAGTCCTGATACTTAGGCGGACGGAGTCCCAAGATGTATAGGGCCAGTGTCCTGACACATAGGGGGATGGAGTCCCAAGATGCATCGGGCCAGAGTGCTGATACTTAGGGGGACGGAGTCCCAAGATGCATACGGCCAGGGTCCTGACACATAGGGGGACGGAGACCCAAGATGCATAAAGCCAGAGTCCTGATACTTAGGGGGACGGAGTCCCAAGATTCTTAGGGCCAGGGTCCTGACACATAGGGGGGCGGAGTCCCAATATGCATAGGGCCAGAGTGCTGATACTTAGGGGGACAGAATCCAAAGATGCATAGGGCCAGAGTGCTAATACTTAGGGGGATGGAGTCCCAAGATGCATAGGGCTAGTGTGCTGATACTTAGGGGGACGGAGTCCCAAGATGCATATGGCCAGAGTGCTGATACTTAGGGGGACGGAGTCCCAAGATGCATAGGGCCAGAGTCCTGACACATGGGGGGAAGGAGTCCCAAGATGCATAGGGCCAGAGTCCTGATACTTAGGGGGACGGAGTCCCAAGATTCATAGGGAGAGAGTGCTGACACATAGGGGGATGGAGTCCCAAGATGCAAAGGGCCAGAGTCCTAATACTTAGGGGTATGGAGTCCCAAGATGCATAGGGCCAGAGTCCTGATACTTAGGCGGACGGAGTCCCAAGATGCATAGGGCCAGAGTCCTGACACAAAAAGGGGGGCCGAGTCCCTAGATGCATAGGGCCAGGGTCCTGACACATTGGGGGGCTGAGTCCCAAGATGCATAGGGCCAGACTGCTGATACTTAGGGGGACAGAGTCCAAAGATGCAAAGGGCCAGAGTGCTAATACTTAGGGGGATGGAGTCCCAAGATGCATAGCGCCAGAGTGCTGATACTTAGGGGGACGGAGTCCCAAGTTGCATAGGGCCAGAGTCCTGACTCATAGGGGGATGAAGTCCCAAGATGCATAGGGCCAGAGTCCTGACACATAGGGGGATGGAGTCCCAAGATGCATAGGGCCAGAGTCCTGATACTTAGGGGGTCGGAGTCCCAAGATGCATAGGGCCAGAGTGCTGATACTTAGGGGGACGGAGTCCCAAGATGTATAGGGCCAGGGTCCTGACACATAGGGGGACGGAGACCCAAGATGCATAAAGCCAGAGTCCTGATACTTAGGGGGACGGAGTCCCAAGATTCTTAGGGCCAGGGTCCTGACACATAGGGGGGCGGAGTCCCAAGATGCATAGGGCCAGAGTGCTGATACTTAGGGGGACAGAGTCCCAAGATGCATAGGGCTAGTGTGCTGATACTTAGGGGGACGTAGTCCCAAGATGCATAGGGCCAGAGTGCTGATAATTAGGGGGACGGAATCCCAAGATGCATAGGGAGAGAGTGCTGACACATAGGGGGATGGAGTCCCAAGATGCAAAGGGCCAGAGTGCTAATACTTAGGGGTATGGAGTCCCAATGTGCATGGGGCCAGAGTTCTGACACATAGGGGGACGGAGTCGCAAGATGCATAGGGCCAGAGTCCTGACACATAGGGGGACGAAGTCCAAAGATGCATAAGGCCAGAGTGCTGATCCATAGGGGGACGGAGTCCCAAGATGCATAGGGCCAGAGTGCTGATACTTAGGGAGACGGAGTCCCAAGATGCATTGGGCCAGAGTGCTGATACTTAGGGGGACGGAGTCCCAAGATGCATAGGGCAAGAGTCCTGATACTTAGGGGGACGGAGTGCCAAGATACATAGGGCCAGAGTGCTGATACTTAGGGGGACGGAGTCCCAAGATGCATAGGGCCAGAGTCTTGATACTTAGGGGGATGGAGTCCCAAGATGCATAGGGCCAGAGTCCTGATACTTAGGCGGACGGAGTCCCAAGATGCATAGGGCCAGAGTCCTGACACATAGGGGGGCGGAGTCCCTAGATGCATAGGGACAGGGTCCTGACACATAGGGGGGCGGAGTCCCAAGATGCATAGGGCCAGAGCGCTAATACTTAGGGGGATGGAGTCCCAAGATGCATAGGGCCAGAGTGCTAATACTTAGGTGGATGGAGTCCCAAGTTGCATTGGGCCAGAGTCATGACACATAGGGGGACGAAGTCCCAAGACGCATAGGGCCAGTGTGCTGATACTTATAGGAACGGAGTCCCAAGATGCATAGGGCCAGAGTGGTGACACATAGGGGGACGGAATCCCAAGATGCATAGGGCCAGAATCTTGATACTTAGGGGGATGGAGTCCCAAGATGCATAGGGCCAGAGTCCTGACACATAGGGGGACGGAGTCCCAAGATGCCTAGGGCCAGAGTGCTGATACTTAAGGGGAAGGAGTCCCAAGATGCATAGGGCCAGAGTCCTGACATATAGGGGGACGAAGTCTCAAGATGCATAGGGCCAGAGTGCTGATCCTTAGGTGGATGGAGTCCCAAGATGCATAGGGCCAGAGTCCTGATATATAGGGGGGCGGAGTCCCAAGATGCTTAGGGCCAGAGTCCTGATATATAGGGGGGCGGAGTCCCAAGATGCTTAGGGCCAGAATGCTGATACTTAGGGGGACGGAGTCCCAAGATGCATAGGGCCAGAGTCCTGACACATAGGGGAACGGAGTCCCAAGATGCATAGGGCCAGAGTGCTAATACTTAGGGGGATGGAGTCCCAAGATGCATAGGGCTAGTGTGCTGATACTTAGGGGGACGGAGTCCCAAGATGCATAGGGCCAGAGTGCTGATACTTAGGGGGACGGAGTCCCAAGATGCATAGGGCCAGAGTCCTGACACATGGGGGGAAGGAGTCCCAAGATGCATAGGGCCAGAGTCCTGATACTTAGGGGGACGGAGTCCCAAGATGCATAGGGAGAGAGTGCTGACACATAGGGGGATGAAGTCCCAAGATGCAAAGGGCCAGAGTGCTAATACTTAGGGGTATGGAGTCCCAAGGTGCATGGGGCCAGAGTCCTGACACATAGGGGGACGGAGTCCCAAGATGCATAGGGCCAGAGTCCTGACACATAGGGGGACGAAGTCCAAAGATGCATAGGGCCAGAGTGCTGATCCTTAGGGGGACGGAGTCCCAAGATACATAGGGCCAGAGTGCTGATACTTAGGGACACGGAGTCCCAAGATGCATTGGGCCAGAGTCCTGACACATGGGGGGAAGGAGTCCCAAGATGCATAGGGCCAGAGTCCTGATACTTAGGGGGACGGAGTCCCAAGATGCATAGGGAGAGAGTGCTGACACATAGGGGGATGAAGTCCCAAGATGCAAAGGGCCAGAGTGCTAATACTTAGGGGTATGGAGTCCCAAGGTGCATGGGGCCAGAGTCCTGACACATAGGGGGAAGGAGTCCCAAGATGCATAGGGCCAGAGTCCTGATACTTAGGGGGACGGAGTCCCAAGATGCATAGGGAGAGAGTGCTGACACATAGGGGGATGGAGTCCCAAGATGCAAAGGGCCAGAGTCCTAATACTTAGGGGTATGGAGTCCCAAGATGCATAGGGCCAGAGTCCTGATACTTAGGCGGACGGAGTCCCAAGATGCATAGGGCCAGAGTCCTGACACAAAAAGGGGGGCCGAGTCCCTAGATGCATAGGGCCAGGGTCCTGACACATTGGGTGGCTGAGTCCCAAGATGCATAGGGCCAGACTGCTGATACTTAGGGGGACAGAGTCCAAAGATGCATAGGGCCAGAGTGCTAATACTTAGGGGGATGGAGTCCCAAGATGCATAGGGCCAGAGTCCTGATACTTAGGGGGACGGAGTCCCAAGATGCATAGGGAGAGAGTGCTGACACATAGGGGGATGAAGTCCCAAGATGCATAGGGCCAGAGTGCTGATACTTAGGGGGACGGAGTCCCAAGATGCATAGGGCCAGAGTCCTGACACATGGGGGGAAGGAGTCCCAAGATGCATAGGGCCAGAGTCCTGATACTTAGGGGGACGGAGTCCCAAGATGCATAGGGAGAGAGTGCTGACACATAGGGGGATGGAGTCCCAAGATGCAAAGGGCCAGAGTCCTAATACTTAGGGGTATGGAGTCCCAAGATGCATAGGGCCAGAGTCCTGATACTTAGGCGGACGGAGTCCCAAGATGCATAGGGCCAGAGTCCTGACACAAAAAGGGGGGCCGAGTCCCTAGATGCATAGGGCCAGGGTCCTGACACATTGGGTGGCTGAGTCCCAAGATGCATAGGGCCAGACTGCTGATACTTAGGGGGACAGAGTCCAAAGAAGCATAGGGCCAGAGTGCTAATACTTAGGGGGATGGAGTCCCAAGATGCATAGCGCCAGAGTGCTGATACTTAGGGGGACGGAGTCCCAAGTTGCATAGGGCCAGAGTCCTGACTCATAGGGGGATGAAGTCCCAAGATGCATAGGGCCAGAGTCCTGACACATAGGGGGATGTAGTCCCAAGATGCATAGGGCCAGAGTCCTGATACTTAGGCGGACGGAGTCCCAAGATGCATAGGGCCAGTGTCCTGACACATAGGGGGATGGAGTCCCAAGATGCATCGGGCCAGAGTGCTGATACTTAGGGGGACGGAGTCCCAAGATGCATACGGCCAGGGTCCTGACACATAGGGGGACGGAGACCCAAGATGCATAAAGCCAGAGTCCTGACACATAGGGGGACGAAGTCCAAAGATGCATAAGGCCAGAGTGCTGATCCTTAGGGGGACGGAGTCCCAAGATGCATAGGGCCAGAGTGCTGATACTTAGGGAGACGGAGTCCCAAGATGCATTGGGCCAGAGTGCTGATACTTAGGGGGACGGAGTCCCAAGATGCATAGGGCCAGAGTCTTGATACTTAGGGGGATGGAGTCCCAAGATGCATAGGGCCAGAGTCCTGATACTTAGGCGGACGGAGTCCCAAGATGCATAGGGCCAGAGTCCTGACACATAGGGGGACGGAGTCCCAAGATGCATAGGGCCAGAGTCCTGACACATGGGGGGAAGGAGTCCCAAGATGCATAGGGCCAGAGTCCTGATACTTAGGGGGACGGAGTCCCAAGATGCATAGGGAGAGAGTGCTGACACATAGGGGGATGAAGTCCCAAGATGCAAAGGGCCAGAGTGCTAATACTTAGGGGTATGGAGTCCCAAGGTGCATGGGGCCAGAGTCCTGACACATAGGGGGACGGAGTCCCAAGATGCATAGGGCCAGAGTCCTGACACATAGGGGGACGAAGTCCAAAGATGCATAGGGCCAGAGTGCTGATCCTTAGGGGGACGGAGTCCCAAGATACATAGGGCCAGAGTGCTGATACTTAGGGACACGGAGTCCCAAGATGCATTGGGCCAGAGTCCTGACACATGGGGGGAAGGAGTCCCAAGATGCATAGGGCCAGAGTCCTGATACTTAGGGGGACGGAGTCCCAAGATGCATAGGGAGAGAGTGCTGACACATAGGGGGATGAAGTCCCAAGATGCAAAGGGCCAGAGTGCTAATACTTAGGGGTATGGAGTCCCAAGGTGCATGGGGCCAGAGTCCTGACACATAGGGGGAAGGAGTCCCAAGATGCATAGGGCCAGAGTCCTGATACTTAGGGGGACGGAGTCCCAAGATGCATAGGGAGAGAGTGCTGACACATAGGGGGATGGAGTCCCAAGATGCAAAGGGCCAGAGTCCTAATACTTAGGGGTATGGAGTCCCAAGATGCATAGGGCCAGAGTCCTGATACTTAGGCGGACGGAGTCCCAAGATGCATAGGGCCAGAGTCCTGACACAAAAAGGGGGGCCGAGTCCCTAGATGCATAGGGCCAGGGTCCTGACACATTGGGTGGCTGAGTCCCAAGATGCATAGGGCCAGACTGCTGATACTTAGGGGGACAGAGTCCAAAGATGCATAGGGCCAGAGTGCTAATACTTAGGGGGATGGAGTCCCAAGATGCATAGGGCCAGAGTCCTGATACTTAGGGGGACGGAGTCCCAAGATGCATAGGGAGAGAGTGCTGACACATAGGGGGATGAAGTCCCAAGATGCATAGGGCCAGAGTGCTGATACTTAGGGGGACGGAGTCCCAAGATGCATAGGGCCAGAGTCCTGACACATGGGGGGAAGGAGTCCCAAGATGCATAGGGCCAGAGTCCTGATACTTAGGGGGACGGAGTCCCAAGATGCATAGGGAGAGAGTGCTGACACATAGGGGGATGGAGTCCCAAGATGCAAAGGGCCAGAGTCCTAATACTTAGGGGTATGGAGTCCCAAGATGCATAGGGCCAGAGTCCTGATACTTAGGCGGACGGAGTCCCAAGATGCATAGGGCCAGAGTCCTGACACAAAAAGGGGGGCCGAGTCCCTAGATGCATAGGGCCAGGGTCCTGACACATTGGGTGGCTGAGTCCCAAGATGCATAGGGCCAGACTGCTGATACTTAGGGGGACAGAGTCCAAAGAAGCATAGGGCCAGAGTGCTAATACTTAGGGGGATGGAGTCCCAAGATGCATAGCGCCAGAGTGCTGATACTTAGGGGGACGGAGTCCCAAGTTGCATAGGGCCAGAGTCCTGACTCATAGGGGGATGAAGTCCCAAGATGCATAGGGCCAGAGTCCTGACACATAGGGGGATGTAGTCCCAAGATGCATAGGGCCAGAGTCCTGATACTTAGGCGGACGGAGTCCCAAGATGCATAGGGCCAGTGTCCTGACACATAGGGGGATGGAGTCCCAAGATGCATCGGGCCAGAGTGCTGATACTTAGGGGGACGGAGTCCCAAGATGCATACGGCCAGGGTCCTGACACATAGGGGGACGGAGACCCAAGATGCATAAAGCCAGAGTCCTGACACATAGGGGGACGAAGTCCAAAGATGCATAAGGCCAGAGTGCTGATCCTTAGGGGGACGGAGTCCCAAGATGCATAGGGCCAGAGTGCTGATACTTAGGGAGACGGAGTCCCAAGATGCATTGGGCCAGAGTGCTGATACTTAGGGGGACGGAGTCCCAAGATGCATAGGGCCAGAGTCTTGATACTTAGGGGGATGGAGTCCCAAGATGCATAGGGCCAGAGTCCTGATACTTAGGCGGACGGAGTCCCAAGATGCATAGGGCCAGAGTCCTGACACATAGGGGGGCGGAGTCCCTAGATGCATAGGGACAGGGTCCTGACACATAGGGGGGCGGAGTCCCAAGATGCATAGGGCCAGAGCGCTAATACTTAGGGGGATGGAGTCCCAAGATGCATAGGGCCAGAGTGCTAATACTTAGGTGGATGGAGTCCCAAGTTGCATTGGGCCAGAGTCATGACACATAGGGGGACGAAGTCCCAAGACGCATAGGGCCAGTGTGCTGATACTTATAGGAACGGAGTCCCAAGATGCATAGGGCCAGAGTGGTGACACATAGGGGGACGGAATCCCAAGATGCATAGGGCCAGAGTCTTGATACTTAGGGGGATGGAGTCCCAAGATGCATAGGGCCAGAGTCCTGACACATAGGGGGACGGAGTCCCAAGATGCCTAGGGCCAGAGTGCTGATACTTAAGGGGAAGGAGTCCCAAGATGCATAGGGCCAGAGTCCTGACATATAGGGGGACGAAGTCTCAAGATGCATAGGGCCAGAGTGCTGATCCTTAGGTGGATGGAGTCCCAAGATGCATAGGGCCAGAGTCCTGATATATAGGGGGGCGGAGTCCCAAGATGCTTAGGGCCAGAGTCCTGATATATAGGGGGGCGGAGTCCCAAGATGCTTAGGGCCAGAATGCTGATACTTAGGGGGACGGAGTCCCAAGATGCATAGGGCCAGAGTCCTGACACATAGGGGAACGGAGTCCCAAGATGCATAGGGCCAGAGTGCTAATACTTAGGGGGATGGAGTCCCAAGATGCATAGGGCTAGTGTGCTGATACTTAGGGGGACGGAGTCCCAAGATGCATAGGGCCAGAGTGCTGATACTTAGGGGGACGGAGTCCCAAGATGCATAGGGCCAGAGTCCTGACACATGGGGGGAAGGAGTCCCAAGATGCATAGGGCCAGAGTCCTGATACTTAGGGGGACGGAGTCCCAAGATGCATAGGGAGAGAGTGCTGACACATAGGGGGATGAAGTCCCAAGATGCAAAGGGCCAGAGTGCTAATACTTAGGGGTATGGAGTCCCAAGGTGCATGGGGCCAGAGTCCTGACACATAGGGGGACGGAGTCCCAAGATGCATAGGGCCAGAGTCCTGACACATAGGGGGACGAAGTCCAAAGATGCATAGGGCCAGAGTGCTGATCCTTAGGGGGACGGAGTCCCAAGATACATAGGGCCAGAGTGCTGATACTTAGGGACACGGAGTCCCAAGATGCATTGGGCCAGAGTCCTGACACATGGGGGGAAGGAGTCCCAAGATGCATTGGGCCAGAGTCCTGATACTTAGGGGGACGGAGTCCCAAGATGCATAGGGAGAGAGTGCTGACACATAGGGGGATGAAGTCCCAAGATGCAAAGGGCCAGAGTGCTAATACTTAGGGGTATGGAGTCCCAAGGTGCATGGGGCCAGAGTCCTGACACATAGGGGGAAGGAGTCCCAAGATGCATAGGGCCAGAGTCCTGATACTTAGGGGGACGGAGTCCCAAGATGCATAGGGAGAGAGTGCTGACACATAGGGGGATGGAGTCCCAAGATGCAAAGGGCCAGAGTCCTAATACTTAGGGGTATGGAGTCCCAAGATGCATAGGGCCAGAGTCCTGATACTTAGGCGGACGGAGTCCCAAGATGCATAGGGCCAGAGTCCTGACACAAAAAGGGGGGCCGAGTCCCTAGATGCATAGGGCCAGGGTCCTGACACATTGGGTGGCTGAGTCCCAAGATGCATAGGGCCAGACTGCTGATACTTAGGGGGACAGAGTCCAAAGATGCATAGGGCCAGAGTGCTAATACTTAGGGGGATGGAGTCCCAAGATGCATAGGGCCAGAGTCCTGATACTTAGGGGGACGGAGTCCCAAGATGCATAGGGAGAGAGTGCTGACACATAGGGGGATGAAGTCCCAAGATGCATAGGGCCAGAGTGCTGATACTTAGGGGGACGGAGTCCCAAGATGCATAGGGCCAGAGTCCTGACACATGGGGGGAAGGAGTCCCAAGATGCATAGGGCCAGAGTCCTGATACTTAGGGGGACGGAGTCCCAAGATGCATAGGGAGAGAGTGCTGACACATAGGGGGATGGAGTCCCAAGATGCAAAGGGCCAGAGTCCTAATACTTAGGGGTATGGAGTCCCAAGATGCATAGGGCCAGAGTCCTGATACTTAGGCGGACGGAGTCCCAAGATGCATAGGGCCAGAGTCCTGACACAAAAAGGGGGGCCGAGTCCCTAGATGCATAGGGCCAGGGTCCTGACACATTGGGTGGCTGAGTCCCAAGATGCATAGGGCCAGACTGCTGATACTTAGGGGGACAGAGTCCAAAGATGCATAGGGCCAGAGTGCTAATACTTAGGGGGATGGAGTCCCAAGATGCATAGCGCCAGAGTGCTGATACTTAGGGGGACGGAGTCCCAAGTTGCATAGGGCCAGAGTCCTGACTCATAGGGGGATGAAGTCCCAAGATGCATAGGGCCAGAGTCCTGACACATAGGGGGATGTAGTCCCAAGATGCATAGGGCCAGAGTCCTGATACTTAGGCGGACGGAGTCCCAAGATGCATAGGGCCAGTGTCCTGACACATAGGGGGATGGAGTCCCAAGATGCATCGGGCCAGAGTGCTGATACTTAGGGGGACGGAGTCCCAAGATGCATACGGCCAGGGTCCTGACACATAGGGGGACGGAGACCCAAGATGCATAAAGCCAGAGTCCTGACACATAGGGGGACGAAGTCCAAAGATGCATAAGGCCAGAGTGCTGATCCTTAGGGGGACGGAGTCCCAAGATGCATAGGGCCAGAGTGCTGATACTTAGGGAGACGGAGTCCCAAGATGCATTGGGCCAGAGTGCTGATACTTAGGGGGACGGAGTCCCAAGATGCATAGGGCCAGAGTCCTGATTCTTAGGGGGACGGAGTGCCAAGATACATAGGGCCAGAGTGCTGATACTTAGGGGGACGGAGTCCCAAGATGCATAGGGCCAGAGTCTTGATACTTAGGGGGATGGAGTCCCAAGATGCATAGGGCCAGAGTCCTGATACTTAGGCGGACGGAGTCCCAAGATGCATAGGGCCAGAGTCCTGACACATAGGGGGGCGGAGTCCCTAGATGCACAGGGCCAGGGTCCTGACACATAGGGGGGCGGAGTCCCAAGATGCATAGGGCCAGAGCGCTAATACTTAGGGGGATGGAGTCCCAAGATGCATAGGGCCAGAGTGCTAATACTTAGGTGGATGGAGTCCCAAGTTGCATTGGGCCAGAGTCATGACACATAGGGGGACGAAGTCCCAAGACGCATAGGGCCAGTGTGCTGATACTTATGGGGACGGAGTCCCAAGATGCATAGGGCCAGAGTCCTGATACTTACAGGGACGGAGTCCCAAAATGCATAGGGCTAGAGTCCTGACATATAGGGGGACGAAGTCTCAAGATGCATAGGGCCAGAGTGCTGATCCTTAGGTGGATGGAGTCCCAAGATGCATAGGGCCAGAGTCCTGATATATAGGTGGGCGGAGTCCCAAGATGCTTAGGGCCAGAATGCTGATACTTAGGGGGACGGAGTCCCAAGATGCATAGGGCCAGAGTCCTGACACATAGGGGAACGGAGTCCCAAGATGCATAGGGCCAGAGTGCTGATACTTACGGGAACGGAGTCCCAAGATGCATAGGGCTAGAGTCCTGACACATAGCGGGACGAAGTCCAAAGATGCATAAAGCCAGAGTGCTAATACTTAGGGGGATGGAGTCCCAAGATGCATAGGGCTAGTGTGCTGATACTTAGGGGGACGGAGTCCCAAGATGCATAGGGCCAGAGTGCTGATACTTTGGGGGACGGAGTCCCAAGATGCATAGGGCCAGAGTCCTGACACATGGGGGGAAGGAGTCCCAAGATGCATAGGGCCAGAGTCCTGATACTTAGGGGGACGGAGTCCCAAGATGCATAGGGAGAGAGTGCTGACACATAGGGGGATGAAGTCCCAAGATGCAAAGGGCCAGAGTGCTAATACTTAGGGGTATGGAGTCCCAAGGTGCATGGGGCCAGAGTCCTGACACATAGGGGGACGGAGTCCCAAGATGCATAGGGCCAGAGTCCTGACACATAGGGGGACGAAGTCCAAAGTTGCATAGGGCCAGAGTGCTGATCCTTAGGGGGACGGAGTCCCAAGATACATAGGGCCAGAGTGCTGATACTTAGGGACACGGAGTCCCAAGATGCATTGGGCCAGAGTCCTGATATATAGGGGGGCGGAGTCCCAAGATGCTTAGGGCCAGAATGCTGATACTTAGGGGGACGGAGTCCCAAGATGCATAGGGCCAGAGTCCTGTCACATAGGGGAACGGAGTCAAAAGATGCATAGGGCCAGAGTGCTGATACTTACGGGAACGGAGTCCCAAGATGCATAGGGCTAGAGTCCTGACACATAGCGGGACGAAGTCCAAAGATGCATAGGGCCAGAGTGCTGATACTCAGGGGGACGGATTCCCAAGATGCATAGGGCCAGAGTCCTGATACTTAGGGGGACGGAGTCCCAAGATGCATAGGGCCAGAGTCCTGACACATAGGGGGATGTAGTCCCAAGATGCATAGGGCCAGAGTCCTGATACTTAGGCGGACGGAGTCCCAAGATGTATAGGGCCAGTGTCCTGACACATAGGGGGATGGAGTCCCAAGATGCATCGGGCCAGAGTGCTGATACTTAGGGGGACGGAGTCCCAAGATGCATACGGCCAGGGTCCTGACACATAGGGGGACGGAGACCCAAGATGCATAAAGCCAGAGTCCTGATACTTAGGGGGACGGAGTCCCAAGATTCTTAGGGCCAGGGTCCTGACACATAGGGGGGCGGAGTCCCAATATGCATAGGGCCAGAGTGCTGATACTTAGGGGGACAGAATCCAAAGATGCATAGGGCCAGAGTGCTAATACTTAGGGGGATGGAGTCCCAAGATGCATAGGGCTAGTGTGCTGATACTTAGGGGGACGGAGTCCCAAGATGCATATGGCCAGAGTGCTGATACTTAGGGGGACGGAGTCCCAAGATGCATAGGGCCAGAGTCCTGACACATGGGGGGAAGGAGTCCCAAGATGCATAGGGCCAGAGTCCTGATACTTAGGGGGACGGAGTCCCAAGATGCATAGGGAGAGAGTGCTGACACATAGGGGGATGGAGTCCCAAGATGCAAAGGGCCAGAGTCCTAATACTTAGGGGTATGGAGTCCCAAGATGCATAGGGCCAGAGTCCTGATACTTAGGCGGACGGAGTCCCAAGATGCATAGGGCCAGAGTCCTGACACAAAAAGGGGGGCCGAGTCCCTAGATGCATAGGGCCAGGGTCCTGACACATTGGGGGGCTGAGTCCCAAGATGCATAGGGCCAGACTGCTGATACTTAGGGGGACAGAGTCCAAAGATGCATAGGGCCAGAGTGCTAATACTTAGGGGGATGGAGTCCCAAGATGCATAGCGCCAGAGTGCTGATACTTAGGGGGACGGAGTCCCAAGTTGCATAGGGCCAGAGTCCTGACTCATAGGGGGATGAAGTCCCAAGATGCATAGGGCCAGAGTCCTGACACATAGGGGGATGGAGTCCCAAGATGCATAGGGCCAGAGTCCTGATACTTAGGGGGTCGGAGTCCCAAGATGCATAGGGCCAGAGTGCTGATACTTAGGGGGACGGAGTCCCAAGATGTATAGGGCCAGGGTCCTGACACATAGGGGGACGGAGACCCAAGATGCATAAAGCCAGAGTCCTGATACTTAGGGGGACGGAGTCCCAAGATTCTTAGGGCCAGGGTCCTGACACATAGGGGGGCGGAGTCCCAAGATGCATAGGGCCAGAGTGCTGATACTTAGAAGGACAGAGTCCCAAGATGCATAGGGCTAGTGTGCTGATACTTAGGGGGACGTAGTCCCAAGATGCATAGGGCCAGAGTGCTGATAATTAGGGGGACGGAGTCCCAAGATGCATAGGGAGAGAGTGCTGACACATAGGGGGATGGAGTCCCAAGATGCAAAGGGCCAGAGTGCTAATACTTAGGGGTATGGAGTCCCAATGTGCATGGGGCCAGAGTTCTGACACATAGGGGGACGGAGTCGCAAGATGCATAGGGCCAGAGTCCTGACACATAGGGGGACGAAGTCCAAAGATGCATAAGGCCAGAGTGCTGATCCTTAGGGGGACGGAGTCCCAAGATGCATAGGGCCAGAGTGCTGATACTTAGGGAGACGGAGTCCCAAGATGCATTGGGCCAGAGTGCTGATACTTAGGGGGACGGAGTCCCAAGATGCATAGGGCAAGAGTCCTGATACTTAGGGGGACGGAGTGCCAAGATACATAGGGCCAGAGTGCTGATACTTAGGGGGACGGAGTCCCAAGATGCATAGGGCCAGAGTCTTGATACTTAGGGGGATGGAGTCCCAAGATGCATAGGGCCAGAGTCCTGATACTTAGGCGGACGGAGTCCCAAGATGCATAGGGCCAGAGTCCTGACACATAGGGGGGCGGAGTCCCTAGATGCATAGGGACAGGGTCCTGACACATAGGGGGGCGGAGTCCCAAGATGCATAGGGCCAGAGCGCTAATACTTAGGGGGATGGACTCCCAAGATGCATAGGGCCAGAGTGCTAATACTTAGGTGGATGGAGTCCCAAGTTGCATTGGGCCAGAGTCATGACACATAGGGGGACGAAGTCCCAAGACGCATAGGGCCAGTGTGCTGATACTTATGGGGACGGAGTCCCAAGATGCATAGGGCCAGAGTGGTGACACATAGGGGGACGGAATCCCAAGATGCATAGGGCCAGAGTCTTGATACTTAGGGGGATGGAGTCCCAAGATGCATAGGGCCAGAGTCCTGACACATAGGGGGACGGAGTCCCAAGATGCCTAGGGCCAGAGTGCTGATACTTAAGGGGAAGGAGTCCCAAGATGCATAGGGCCAGAGTCCTGACATATAGGGGGACGAAGTCTCAAGATGCATAGGGCCAGAGTGCTGATCCTTAGGTGGATGGAGTCCCAAGATGCATAGGGCCAGAGTCCTGATATATAGGGGGGCGGAGTCCCAAGATGCTTAGGGCCAGAATGCTGATACTTAGGGGGACGGAGTCCCAAGATGCATAGGGCCAGAGTCCTGACACATAGGGGAACGGAGTCCCAAGATGCATAGGGCCAGAGTGCTAATACTTAGGGGGATGGAGTCCCAAGATGCATAGGGCTAGTGTGCTGATACTTAGGGGGACGGAGTCCCAAGATGCATAGGGCCAGAGTGCTGATACTTAGGGGGACGGAGTCCCAAGATGCATAGGGCCAGAGTCCTGACACATGGGGGGAAGGAGTCCCAAGATGCATAGGGCCAGAGTCCTGATACTTAGGGGGACGGAGTCCCAGGATGCATAGGGAGAGAGTGCTGACACATAGGGGGATGAAGTCCCAAGATGCAAAGGGCCAGAGTGCTAATACTTAGGGGTATGGAGTCCCAAGGTGCATGGGGCCAGAGTCCTGACACATAGGGGGACGGAGTCCCAAGATGCATAGGGCCAGAGTCCTGACACATAGGGGGACGAAGTCCAAAGATGCATAGGGCCAGAGTGCTGATCCTTAGGGGGACGGAGTCCCAAGATACATAGGGCCAGAGTGCTGATACTTAGGGACACGGAGTCCCAAGATGCATTGGGCCAGAGTCCTGATATATAGGGGAACGGAGTCCCAAGATGCATAGGGCCAGAGTGCTGATACTTACGGGAACGGAGTCCCAAGATGCATAGGGCTAGAGTCCTGACACATAGCGGGACGAAGTCCAAAGATGCATAGGGCCAGAGTGCTGATACTCAGGGGGACGGATTCCCAAGATGCATAGGGCCAGAGTCCTGATACTTAGGGGGACGGAGTCCCAAGATGCATAGGGCCAGAGTCCTGACACATAGGGGGATGTAGTCCCAAGATGCATAGGGCCAGAGTCCTGATACTTAGGCGGACGAAGTCCCAAGATGCATAGGGCCAGTGTCCTGACACATAGTGGGATGGAGTCCCAAGATGCATCGGGCCAGAGTGCTGATACTTAGGGGGACGGAGTCCCAAGATGCATACGGCCAGGGTCCTGACACATAGGGGGACGGAGACCCAAGATGCATAAAGCCAGAGTCCTGATACTTAGGGGGACGGAGTCCCAAGATTCTTAGGGCCAGGGTCCTGACACATAGGGGGGCGGAGTCCCAATATGCATAGGGCCAGAGTGCTGATACTTAGGGGGACAGAATCCAAAGATGCATAGGGCCAGAGTGCTAATACTTAGGGGGATGGAGTCCCAAGATGCATAGGGCTAGTGTGCTGATACTTAGGGGGACGGAGTCCCAAGATGCATAGCGGCAGAGTGCTGATACTTAGGGGGACGGAGTCCCAAGATGCATAGGGCCAGAGTCCTGACTCATAGGGGGATGAAGTCCCAAGATGCATAGGGCCAGAGTCCTGACACATAGGGGGATGGAGTCCCAAGATGCATAAGGCCAGAGCCCTGATACTTAGGGGGTCGGAGTCCCAAGATGCATAGGGCCAGAGTGCTGATACTTAGGGGGACGGAGTCCCAAGATGTATAGGACCAGGGTCCTGACACATAGGGAGATGGAGTCCTAAGGTACATATGGCCAGAGTCCTAATACTTAGGTGGACGGAGTCCCAAGATGCTTAGGGCCAGGGTCCTGACACATAGGGGGGCGGAGTCCCAAGATGCATAGGGCCAGAGTGCTGATACTTAGGGGGACAGAGTCCAAAGGTGCATAGGGCCAGAGCGCTAATACTTAGGGGGATGGAGTCCCAAGATGCATAGGGCCAGAGTGCTAATAATTAGGTGGATGGAGTCCCAAGTTGCATTGGGCCAGAGTCATGACACATAGGGGGACGAAGTCCCAAGACGCATAGGGCCAGTGTGCTGATACTTATGGGGACGGAGTCCCAAGATGCATAGGGCCAGAGTGGTGACACATAAGGGGACGGAATCCCAAGATGCATAGGGCCAGAGTCTTGATACTTAGGGGGATGGAGTCCCAAGATGCATAGGGCCAGAGTCCTGACACATAGGGGGACGGAGTCCCAAGATGCCTAGGGCCAGAGTGCTGATACTTAAGGGGATGGAGTCCCAAGATGCATAGGGCCAGAGTCCTGATACTTACGGGGACGGAGTCCCAAAATGCATAGGGCTAGAGTCCTGACATATAGGGGGACGAAGTCTCAAGATGCATAGGGCCAGAGTGCTGATCCTTAGGTGGATGGAGTCCCAAGATGCATAGGGCCAGAGTCCTGATATATAGGGGGGCGGAGTCCCAAGATGCTTAGGGCCAGAATGCTGATACTTAGGGGGACGGAGTCCCAAGATGCATAGGGCCAGAGTCCTGACACATAGGGGAACGGAGTCCCAAGATGCATAGGGCCAGAGTGCTGATACTTACGGGAACGGAGTCCCAAGATGCATAGGGCTAGAGTCCTGACACATAGCGGGACGAAGTCCAAAGATGCATAAAGCCAGAGTGCTAATACTTAGGGGGATGGAGTCCCAAGATGCATAGGGCTAGTGTGCTGATACTTAGGGGGACGGAGTCCCAAGATGCATAGGGCCAGAGTGCTGATACTCAGGGGGACGGATTCCCAAGATGCATAGGGCCAGAGTCCTGATACTTAGGGGGACGGAGTCCCAAGATGCATAGGGCCAGAGTCCTGACACATAGGGGGATGTAGTCCCAAGATGCATAGGGCCAGAGTCCTGATACTTAGGCGGACGAAGTCCCAAGATGCATAGGGCCAGTGTCCTGACACATAGGGGGATGGAGTCCCAAGATGCATCGGGCCAGAGTGCTGATACTTAGGGGGACGGAGTCCCAAGATGCATACGGCCAGGGTCCTGACACATAGGGGGACGGAGACCCAAGATGCATAAAGCCAGAGTCCTGATACTTAGGGGGACGGAGTCCCAAGATTCTTAGGGCCAGGGTCCTGACACATAGGGGGGCGGAGTCCCAATATGCATAGGGCCAGAGTGCTGATACTTAGGGGGACAGAATCCAAAGATGCATAGGGCCAGAGTGCTAATACTTAGGGGGATGGAGTCCCAAGATGCATAGGGCTAGTGTGCTGATACTTAGGGGGACGGAGTCCCAAGATGCATAGCGCCAGAGTGCTGATACTTAGGGGGACGGAGTCCCAAGATGCATAGGGCCAGAGTCCTGACTCATAGGGGGATGAAGTCCCAAGATGCATAGGGCCAGAGTCCTGACACATAGGGGGATGGAGTCCCAAGATGCATAGGGCCAGAGTCCTGATACTTAGGGGGTCGGAGTCCCAAGATGCATTGGGCCAGAGTGCTGATACTTAGGGGGACGGAGTCCCAAGATGTATAGGACCAGGGTCCTGACACATAGGGAGATGGAGTCCTAAGGTACATATGGCCAGAGTCCTAATACTTAGGTGGACGGAGTCCCAAGATGCTTAGGTCCAGGGTCCTGACACATAGGGGGGCGGAGTCCCAAGATGCATAGGGCCAGAGTGCTGATACTTAGGGGGACAGAGTCCAAAGATGCATAGGGCCAGAGCGCTAATACTTAGGGGGATGGAGTCCCAAGATGCATAGGGCCAGAGTGCTAATACTTAGGTGGATGGAGTCCCAAGTTGCATTGGGCCAGAGTCATGACACATAGGGGGACGAAGTCCCAAGACGCATAGGGCCAGTGTGCTGATACTTATGGGGACGGAGTCCCAAGATGCATAGGGCCAGAGTGGTGACACATAGGGGGACGGAATCCCAAGATGCATAGGGCCAGAGTCTTGATACTTAGGGGGATGGAGTCCCAAGATGCATAGGGCCAGAGTCCTGACACATAGGGGGACGGAGTCCCAAGATGCCTAGGGCCAGAGTGCTGATACTTAAGGGGATGGAGTCCCAAGATGCATAGGGCCAGAGTCCTGATACTTACGGGGACGGAGTCCCAAAATGCATAGGGCTAGAGTCCTGACATATAGGGGTACGAAGTCTCAAGATGCATAGGGCCAGAGTGCTGATCCTTAGGTGGATGGAGTCCCAAGATGCATAGGGCCAGAGTCCTGATATATAGGGGGGCGGAGTCCCAAGATGCTTAGGGCCAGAATGCTGATACTTAGGGGGACGGAGTCCCAAGATGCATAGGGCCAGAGTCCTGACACATAGGGGAACGGAGTCCCAAGATGCATAGGGCCAGAGTGCTGATACTTACGGGAACGGAGTCCCAAGATGCATAGGGCTAGAGTCCTGACACATAGCGGGACGAAGTCCAAAGATGCATAAAGCCAGAGTGCTAATACTTAGGGGGATGGAGTCCCAAGATGCATAGGGCTAGTGTGCTTATACTTAGGGGGACGGAGTCCCAAGATGCATAGGGCCAGAGTGCTGATACTTAGGGGGACTGAGTCCCAAGATGCATAGGGCCAGAGTCCTGACACATGGGGGGAAGGAGTCCCAAGATGCATAGGGCCAGAGTCCTGATACTTAGGGGGATGAAGTCCCAAGATGCAAAGGGCTAGAGTGCTAATACTTAGGGGTATGGAGTCCCAAGGTGCATGGGGCCAGAGTCCTGACACATAGGGGGACGGAGTCCCAAGATGCATAGGGCCAGAGTCCTGACACATAGGGGGACGAAGTCCAAAGATGCATAGGGCCAGAGTGCTGATCCTTAGGGGGACGGAGTCCCAAGATACATAGGGCCAGAGTGCTGATACTTAGGGACACGGAGTCCCAAGATGCATTGGGCCAGAGTCCTGATATATAGGGGGGCGGAGTCCCAAGATGCTTAGGGCCAGAATGCTGATACTTAGGGGGACGGAGTCCCAAGATGCATAGGGCCAGAGTCCTGTCACATAGGGGAACGGAGTCCCAAGATGCATAGGGCCAGAGTGCTGATACTTACGGGAACGGAGTCCCAAGATGCATAGGGCTAGAGTCCTGACACATAGCGGGACGAAGTCCAAAGATGCATAGGGCCAGAGTGCTGATACTCAGGGGGACGGATTCCCAAGATGCATAGGGCCAGAGTCCTGATACTTAAGGGGACGGAATCCCAAGATGCATAGGGCCAGAGTCCTGACACATAGGGGGATGTAGTCCCAAGATGCATAGGGCCAGAGTCCTGATACTTAGGCGGACGGAGTCCCAAGATGCATAGGGCCAGTGTCCTGACACATAGGGGGATGGAGTCCCAAGATGCATCGGGCCAGAGTGCTGATACTTAGGGGGACAGAGTCCCAAGATGCATACGGCCAGGGTCCTGACACATAAGGGGACGGAGAACAAAGATGCATAAAGCCAGAGTCCTGATACTTAGTGGGACGGAGTCCCAAGATTCTTAGGGCCTGGGTCCTGACACATAGGGGGGCGGAGTCCCATTATGCATAGGGCCAGAGTGCTGATACTTAGGGGGACAGAATCCAAAGATGCATAGGGCCAGAGTGCTAATACTTAGGGGGATGGAGTCCCAAGATGCATAGGGCTAGTGTGCTGATACTTAGGGGGACGGAGTCCCAAGATGCATAGGGCCAGAGTGCTGATACTTAGGGGGACGGAGTCCCAAGATGCATAGGGCCAGAGTCCTGACACATGGGGGGAAGGAGTCCCAAGATGCATAGGGCCAGAGTCCTGATACTTAGGGGGACGGAGTCCCAAGATGCATAGGGAGAGAGTGCTGACACATAGGGGGATGGAGTCCCAAGATGCAAAGGGCCAGAGTCCTAATACTTAGGGGTATGGAGTCCCAAGATGCATAGGGCCAGAGTCCTGATACTTAGGCGGACGGAGTCCCAAGATGCATAGGGCCAGAGTCCTGACACAAAAAGGGGGGCCGAGTCCCTAGATGCATAGGGCCAGGGTCCTGACACATTGGGGGGCTGAGTCCCAAGATGCATAGGGCCAGACTGCTGATACTTAGGGGGACAGAGTCCAAAGATGCATAGGGCCAGAGTGCTAATACTTAGGGGGATGGAGTCCCAAGATGCATAGCGCCAGAGTGCTGATACTTAGGGGGACAGAGTCCCAAGTTGCATAGGGCCAGAGTCCTGACTCATAGGGGGATGAAGTCCCAATATGCATACGGCCAGAGTGCTGATACTTAGGGGGACAGAATCCAAAGATGCATAGGGCCAGAGTGCTAATTCTTAGGGGGATGGAGTCCCAAGATGCATAGGGCTAGTGTGCTGATACTTAGGGGGACGGAGTCCCAAGGTGCATAGCGCCAGAGTGCTGATACTTAGGGGGACGGAGTCCCAAGATGCATAGGGCCAGAGTCCTGACTCATAGGGGGATGAAGTCCCAAGATGCATAGGGCCAGAGTCCTGACACATAGGGGGATGGAGTCCCAAGATGCATAGGGCCAGAGTGCTGATACTTAGGGGGACGGAGTCCCAAGATGTATAGGACCAGGGTCCTGACACATAGGGAGATGGAGTCCTAAGGTACATATGGCCAGAGTCCTAATACTTAGGTGGACGGAGTCCCAAGATGCTTAGGGCCAGGGTCCTGACACATAGGGGGGCGGAGTCCCAAGATGCATAGGGCCAGAGTGCTGATACTTAGGGGGACAGAGTCCAAAGATGCATAGGGCCAGAGCGCTAATACTTAGGGGGATGGAGTCCCAAGATGCATAGGGCCAGAGTGCTAATACTTAGGTGGATGGAGTCCCAAGTTGCATTGGGCCAGAGTCATGACACATAGGGGGACGAAGTCCCAAGACGCATAGGGCCAGTGTGCTGATACTTATGGGGACGGAGTCCCAAGATGCATAGGGCCAGAGTGGTGACACATAGGTGGACGGAATCCCAAGATGCATAGGGCCAGAGTCTTGATACTTAGGGGGATGGAGTCCCAAGATGCATAGGGCCAGAGTCCTGACACATAGGGGGACGGAGTCCCAAGATGCCTAGGGCCAGAGTGCTGATACTTAAGGGGATGGAGTCCCAAGATGCATAGGGCCAGAGTCCTGATACTTACGGGGACGGAGTCCCAAAATGCATAGGGCTAGAGTCCTGACATATAGGGGGACGAAGTCTCAAGATGCATAGGGCCAGAGTGCTGATCCTTAGGTGGATGGAGTCCCAAGATGCATAGGGCCAGAGTCCTGATATATAGGGGGGCGGAGTCCCAAGATGCTTAGGGCCAGAATGCTGAAACTTAGGGGGACGGAGTCCCAAGATGCATAGGGCCAGAGTCCTGACACATAGGGGAACGGAGTCCCAAGATGCATAGGGCCAGAGTGCTGATACTTACGGGAACGGAGTCCCAAGATGCATAGGGCTAGAGTCCTGACACATAGCGGGACGAAGTCCAAAGATGCATAAAGCCAGAGTGCTAATACTTAGGGGGATGGAGTCCCAAGATGCATAGGGCTAGTGTGCTGATACTTAGGGGGACGGAGTCCCAAGATGCATAGGGCCAGAGTGCTGATACTTAGGGGGACGGAGTCCCAAGATGCATAGGGCCAGAGTCCTGACACATGGGGGGAAGGAGTCCCAAGATGCATAGGGCCAGAGTCCTGATACTTAGGGGGATGAAGTCCCAAGATGCAAAGGGCCAGAGTGCTAATACTTAGGGGTATGGAGTCCCAAGGTGCATGGGGCCAGAGTCCTGACACATAGGGGGACTGAGTCCCAAGATGCATAGGGCCAGAGTCCTGACACATAGGGGGACGAAGTCCAAAGATGCATAGGGCCAGAGTGCTGATCCTTAGGGGGACGGAGTCCCAAGATACATAGGGCCAGAGTGCTGATACTTAGGGACACGGAGTCCCAAGATGCATTGGGCCAGAGTCCTGATATATAGGGGGGCGGAGTCCCAAGATGCTTAGGGCCAGAGTGCTGATCCTTAGGGGGACGGAGTCCTAAGATTCATAGGGCCAGAGTGCTGATACTTAGGGAGACGGAGTCCCAAGATGCATTGGGCCAGAGTGCTGATACTTAGGGGGACGGAGTCCCAAGATGCATAGGGCCAGAGTCCTGATACTTAGGGGGACGGAGTGCTGAAGATACATAGGGCCAGAGTGCTGATACTTAGGGGGACGGAGTCCCAAGATGCATAGGGCCAGAGTCTTGATACTTAGGGGGATGGAGTCCCAAGATGCATAGGGCCAGAGTCCTGATACTTAGGCGGACGGAGTCCCAAGATGCATAGGGCCAGAGTCCTGACACATAGGGGGGCGGAGTCCCTAGATGCATAGGGCCAGGGTCCTGACATATAGGGGGGCGGAGTCCCAAGATGCATAGGGCCAGAGCGCTAATACTTAGGGGGATGGAGTCCCAAGATGCATAGGGCCAGAGTGCTAATACTTAGGTGGATGGAGTCCCAAGTTGCATTGGGCCAGAGTCATGACACATAGGGCGACGAAGTCCCAAGACGCATAGGGCCAGTGTGCTGATACTTATGGGGACGGAGTCCCAAGATGCATAGGGCCAGAGTGGTGACACATAGGGGGACGGAATCCCAAGATGCATAGGGCCAGAGTCTTGATACTTAGGGGGATGGAGTCCCAAGATGCATAGGGCCAGAGTCCTGACACATAGGGGGACGGAGTCCCAAGATGCCTAGGGCCAGAGTGCTGATACTTAAGGGGATGGAGTCCCAAGATGCATAGGGCCAGAGTCCTGATACTTACGGGGACGGAGTCCCAAAATGCATAGGGCTAGAGTCCTGACATATAGGGGGACGAAGTCTCAAGATGCATAGGGCCAGAGTGCTGATCCTTAGGTGGATGGAGTCCCAAGATGCATGGGGCCAGAGTCCTGATATATAGGGGGGCGGAGTCCCAAGATGCTTAGGGCCAGAATGCTGATACTTAGGGGGACGGAGTCCCAAGATGCATAGGGCCAGAGTCCTGACACATAGGGGAACGGAGTCCCAAGATGCATAGGGCCAGAGTGCTGATACTTATGGGAACGGAGTCCCAAGATGCATAGGGCTAGAGTCCTGACACATAGCGGGACGAAGTCCAAAGATGCATAAAGCCAGAGTGCTAATACTTAGGGGGATGGAGTCCCAAGATGCATAGGGCTAGTGTGCTGATACTTAGGGGGACGGAGTCCCAAGATGCGTAGGGCCAGAGTGCTGATACTTAGGGGGACGGAATCCCAAGATGAATAGGGCCAGAGTCCTGACACATGGGGGGAAGGAGTCCCAAGATGCATAGGGCCAGAGTCCTGATACTTAGGGGGACGGAGTCCCAAGATGCATAGGGAGAGAGTGCTGACACATAGGGGGATAAAGTCCCAAGATGCAAAGGGCCAGAGTGCTAATACTTAGGGGTATGGAGTCCCAAGGTGCATGGGGCCAGAGTCCTGACACATAGGGGGACGGAGTCCCAAGATGCATAGGGCCAGAGTCCTGACACATAGGGGGACGAAGTCCAAAGATGCATAGGGCCAGAGTGCTGATCCTTAGGGGGACGGAGTCCCAAGATACATAGGACCAGAGTGCTGATACTTAGGGACACGGAGTCCCAAGATGCATTGGGCCAGAGTCCTGATATATAGGGGGGCGGAGTCCCAAGATGCTTAGGGCCAGAATGCTGATACTTAGGGGGACGGAGTCCCAAGATGCATAGGGCCAGAGTCCTGTCACATAGGGGAACGGAGTCCCAAGATGCATAGGGCCAGAGTGCTGATACTTACGGGAAAGGAGTCCCAAGATGCATAGGGCTAGAGTCCTGACACATAGCGGGACGAAGTCCAAAGATGCATAGGGCCAGAGTGCTGATACTCAGGGGGATGGATTCCCAAGATGCATATGGCCAGAGTCCTGATACTTAGGGGGACGGAGTCCCAAGATGCATAGGGCCAGAGTCCTGATACTTAGGCGGACGGAGTCCCAAGATGCATAGGGCCAGAGTCCTGACACATAGGGGGATGGAGTCCCAAGATGCATATGGCCAGAGTGCTGATACTTAGGGGGATGGAGTCCCAAGATGCATAGGGCCAGAGTGCTGATACTTAGGGGGACGGAGTCCCATGATGTATAGGGCCAGGGTCCTGACACATAGGGGAACGGAGACCCAAGATGCATAAAGCCAGAGTCCTGATACTTAGGGGGACGGAGTCCCAAGATGTATAGGACCAGGGTCCTGACACATATGGAGACGGAGTCCTAAGGTACATCGGGCGAGAGTCCTGATACTTAGGGGGACGGAGTCCCAAAATGCTTAGGGTCAGGGTCCTGACACATAGGGGGGCGGAGTCCCAACATGCATCGGGCTAGAGTCCTGACATATAGGGGGACGAAGTCTCAAGATGCATAGGGCCAGAGTGCTGATTCTTAGGGGGACGAAGTCCAAAGATGCATAGGGCCAGAGTGCTGATCCTTAGGGGGACGGAGTCCCAAGATGCATAGGGCGAGAGTGCTGATACTTAGGGACACGGAGTCCCAAGATTCATTGGGCCAGAGTGCTGATACTTATGGGGACGGAGTCCCAAAATGCATAGGGCCAGAGTCCTGATACTTAGGGGGACGGAGTGCCAAGATACATAGGGCCAGAGTGCTGATACTTAGGCGGACGGTGTCCCAAGATGCATAGGGCCAGAGTCTTGATACTTAGGGGGATGGAGTCCCAAGATGCATAGGGCCAGAGTCCTGACACATAGGGGGACGGAGTCCCAAGATGCCTAGGGCCAGAGTGCTGATACTTAAGGGGACAGAGTCCCAAGATGCAATGGGCCAGAGTCCTGATACTTACGGGGACGAAGTCTCAAGATGCATAGAGCCAGAGTGCTGATCCTTAGGGGGACGGAGTCCCAAGATGCATAGGGCCAGAGTCCTGATATATAGGGGGGCGGAGTCCCAAGATGCTTATGGCCAGAATACTGATACTTAGGGGGACGGAGTCCCAAGATGCATATGGCCAGAGTCCTGACATATAGGGGAACGGAGTCCCAAGATGCATAGGGCTAGAGTCCTGACACTTAGCGGGACGAAGTCCAAAGTTGCATAAGGCCAGAGAGCTGATACTTAGGGGGACGGAGTCCAAAGATGCATAGGGCCAGAGTGCTGATACTTAGGGGGATGTAGTCCCAAGATGCATATGGCCAGAGTCCTGATACTTAGGGGGATGGAGTCCCAAGATGCATTGGGCCAGAGTGCTGATACTTAGGGGGACGGAGTCCCAAGATGTATAGGGCCAGGGTCCTGACACATAGGGGGACGGAGACCCAAGATGCATAAAGCCAGAGTCCTGATACTTAGGGGGACGGAGTCCCAAGATGCATAGGGCCAGAGTGCTGATACTTAGGGGGACGCAGTCCCAAGATGCATAGGGTCAGAGACCTGACACATGGGGGGAAGGAGTCCCAAGATGCATAGTGCCAGAGTCCTGATACTTAGGGGGACGGAGTCCCAAGATGCATAGGGAGAGAGTGCTGACACATAGTTGGATGGAGTCCCAAGATGCAAAGGGCCAGAGTGCTAATACTAAGGGGTATGGAGTCCCAAGGTGCATGGGGCCAGAGTCCTGACACATAGGGGGACGGAGTCCCAAGATGCATAGGGCCAGAGTCCTGACACATAGGGGGACGAAGTCCAAAGATGCCTAGGGCCAGAGTGCTGATACTTAAGGGGACGGAGTCCCAAGATGCGTAGGGCCAGAGTCCTGATACTTACCTGGACGGAGTCCCAAAATGCATAGGGCTAGAGTCCTGACATATAGGGGGACGAAGTCCCAAGATGCATAGTGCCAGAGTGCAGATACTTATGGGGACGCAGTCCCAAGATGCATAGGGAGAGAGTGCTGACACATAGGGGGATGGAATCCCAAGATGCAAAGGGCCAGAGTGCTAATACTTAGGGGTATGGAGTCCCAAGGTGCATGGGGCCAGAGTCCTGACACATAGGGGGACGGAGTCCCAAGATGCATAGGGCCAGAGTCCTGATACTTAGGGGGACGGAGTCCCAAAATGCATAGGGAGAGAGTGCTGACACATAGGGGGATGGAATCCCAAGATGCAAAGGGCCAGAGTGCTAATACTTAGGGGTATGGAGTCCCAAGGTGCATGGGGCCAGAGTCCTGACACATAGGGGGACGGAGTCCCAAGATGCATAGGGCCAGAGTCCTGACACATAGGGGGACGAAGTCCAAAGATGCAAAGGGCCAGAGTGCTGATCCTTAGGGGGACGGAGTCCGAAGATGCATAGGGCCAGAGTGCTGATACTTAGGGGGACAGAGTCCAAAGATGCATAGGGCCAGAGTGCTAATACTTAGGGGGATGGAGTCCCAAGATGCATAGGGCTAGTGTGCTGATACTTAGGGGGACGGAGTCCCAAGATGCATAGGGCCAGAGTGCTGATACTTAGGGGGACGGAGTCCCAAGATGCATAGGGCCAGAGTCCTGACACATGGGGGGAAGGAGTCCCAAGATGCATAGGGCCAGAGTCCTGATACTTAGGGGGACGGAGTCCCAAGATGCATAGGGAGAGAGTGCTGACACATAGGGGGATGGAGTCCCAAGATGCAAAGGGCCAGAGTGCTAATACTTAGGGGTATGGAGTCCCAAGGTGCATGGGGCCAGAGTCCTGACACATAGGGGGACGGAGTCCCAAGATGCATAGGGCCAGAGTCCTGACACATAGGGGGACGAAGTCCAAAGATGCATAGGGCCAGAGTGCTGATCCTTCGGAGGACGGAGTCCCAAGATGCATAGGGCCAGAGTGCTGATACTTAGGGACACGGAGTCCCAAGATGCATAGGGCCAGAGTCCTGATATATAGGGGAGCGGAGTCCCAAGATGCTTAGGGCCAGAATGCTGATACTTAGGGGGACGGAGTCCCAAGATGCATAGGGCCAGAGTCCTGACACATAGGGGAACGGAGTCCCAAGATGCATAGGGCCAGAGTGCTGATACTTACGGGAACGGAGTCCCAAGATGCATAGGGCTTGAGTCCTGACACATAGCGGGATGAAGTCCAAAGATGCATAGGGCCAGAGTGCTGATACTTAGGGAGACGGAGTCCCAAGATGCATTGGGCCAGAGTGCTGATACTTAGGGGGACGGAGTCCCAAGATGCATAGGGCCAGAGTGCTGATGCATAGGGGGACGGTGTCCCAAGATGCATAAGGCCAGAGTCTTGATACTTAGGGTGATGGAGTCCCAAGATGCATAGGGCCAGAGTCTTTATACTTAGGGGGACGGAGTGCCAAGATACATAGGGCCAGAGTGCTGATGCTTAGGGGGACGGTGTCCCAAGATGCATAAGGCCAGAGTCTTGATACTTAGGGTGATGGAGTCCCAAGATGCATAGGGCCAGAGTCCTGATATATAGGTGGGCTGAGTCCCAAGATGCTTAGGGCCAGAATGCTGATACTTAGGGGGACGGAGTCATAAGATGCATAGGGCCAGAGTGCTGATACTTACGGGAACGGAGTCCCAAGATGCATAGGGCTAGAGTCCTGACACATAGCGGGACGAAGTCCAAAGATGCATAGGGCCAGAGTGCTGATACTCAGGGGGACGGATTCCCAAGATGCATATGGCCAGAGTCCTGATACGTAGGGGGACGGAGTCCCAAGATGCATAGGGCCAGAGTCCTGATACTTAGGCGGACGGAGTCCCAAGATGCATAGGGCCAGAGTCCTGACACATAGGGGGATGGAGTCCCAAGATGCATATGGCCAGAGTGCTGATACTTAGGGGGATGGAGTCCCAAGATGCATAGGGCCAGAGTGCTGATACTTAGGGGGACGGAGTCCCATGATGTATAGGGCCAGGGTCCTGACACATAGGGGGACGGAGACCCAAGATGCATAAAGCCAGAGTCCTGATACTTAGGGGGACGGAGTCCCAAGATGTATAGGACCAGGGTCCTGACACATAGGGAGACGGAGTCCTAAGGTACATAGGGCGAGAGTCCTGATACTTAGGGGGACGGAGTCCCAAAATGCTTAGGGTCAGGGTCCTGACACATAGGGGGGCGGAGTCCCAACATGCATCGGGCTAGAGTCCTGACATATAGGGGGACGAAGTCTCAAGATGCATAGGGCCAGAGTGCTGATTCTTAGGGGGACGAAGTCCAAAGATGCACAGGGCCAGAGTGCTGATCCTTAGGGGGACGGAGTCCCAAGATGCATAGGGCGAGAGTGCTGATACTTAGGGACACGGAGTCCCAAGATTCATTGGGCCAGAGTGCTGATACTTATGGGGACGGAGTCCCAAAATGCATAGGGCCAGAGTCCTGATACTTAGGGGGACGGAGTGCCAAGATACATAGGGCCAGAGTGCTGATACTTAGGCGGACGGTGTCCCAAGATGCATAGGGCCAGAGTCTTGATACTTAGGGGGATGGAGTCCCAAGATGCATAGGGCCAGAGTCCTGACACATAGGGGGACGGAGTCCCAAGATGCCTAGGGCCAGAGTGCTGATACTTAAGGGGACAGAGTCCCAAGATGCAATGGGCCAGAGTCCTGATACTTACGGGGACGAAGTCTCAAGATGCATAGAGCCAGAGTGCTGATCCTTAGGGGGACGGAGTCCCAAGATGCATAGGGCCAGAGTCCTGATATATAGGGGGGCGGAGTCCCAAGATGCTTAGGGCCAGAATACTGATACTTAGGGGGACGGAGTCCCAAGATGCATATGGCCAGAGTCCTGACATATAGGGGAACGGAGTCCCAAGATGCATAGGGCTAGAGTCCTGACACTTAGCGGGACGAAGTCCAAAGATGCATAAGGCCAGAGAGCTGATACTTAGGGGGACGGAGTCCAAAGATGCATAGGGCCAGAGTGCTAATACTTAGTGGGATGGAGTCCCAAGATGCATAGGGCCAGAGTGCTGATACTTAGGGGGATGTAGTCCCAAGATGCATATGGCCAGAGTCCTGATACTTAGGGGGATGGAGTCCCAAGATGCATTGGGCCAGAGTGCTGATACTTAGGGGGACGGAGTCCCAAGATGTATAGGGCCAGGGTCCTGACACATAGGGGGACGGAGACCCAAGATGCATAAAGCCAGAGTCCTGATACTTAGGGGGACGGAGTCCCAAGATGCATAGGGCCAGAGTGCTGATACTTAGGGGGACGCAGTCCCAAGATGCATAGGGCCAGAGACCTGACACATGGGGGGAAGGAGTCCCAAGATGCATAGTGCCAGAGTCCTGATTCTTAGGGGGACGGAGTCCCAAGATGCATAGGGAGAGAGTGCTGACACATAGGGGGATGGAGTCCCAAGATGCAAAGGGCCAGAGTGCTAATACTAAGGGGTATGGAGTCCCAAGGTGCATGGGGCCAGAGTCCTGACACATAGGGGGACGGAGTCCCAAGATGCATAGGGCCAGAGTCCTGACACATAGGGGGACGAAGTCCAAAGATGCATAGGGCCAGAGTGCTGATCCTTAGGGGGACGGGGGTCCCAAGATGCATATGGCCAGAGTGCTGATACTTAGGGACACGGAGTCCCAAGATGCATAGGGCCAGAGTCCTGATATATAGGGGGGCGGAGTCCCAAGATGCTTAGGGCTAGAATGCTGAAACTTAGGGGGACGGAGTCCCAAGATGCATAGGGCCAGAGTCCTGACACATAGGGAAACGGAGTCCCAAGATGCATAGGGCCAGAGTGCTGATACTTACGGGAACGGAGTCCCAAGATGCATAGGGCTAGAGTCCTGACACATAGCGGGACGAAGTCCAAAGATGCATAGGGCCAGAGTCCTGATACTTAGGGGGACGGAGTCCCAAGATGCATAGGGCCAGAGTCCTGACACATAGGGGGATGTAGTCCCAAGATGCATATGGCCAGAGTCCTGATACTTAGGGGGATGGAGTCCCAAGATGCATTGGGCCAGAGTGCTGATACTTAGGGGGACGGAGTCCCAAGATGTATAGGGCCAGGGTCCTGACACATAGGGGGACGGAGACCCAAGATGCATAAAGCCAGAGTCCTGATACTTAGGGGGACGGAGTCCCAAGATTCATAGGGCCAGGCTCATTACACATAGGGGGGCGGAGTCCGAAGATGCATAGGGCCAGAGTGCTGATACTTAGGGGGACAGAGTCCAAAGATTCATAGGGCCAGAGTGCTAATACTTAGGGGGATGGAGTCCCAAGATGCATAGGGCTAGTGTGCTGATACTTAGGGGGACGGAGTCCCAAGATGCATAGGGCCAGAGTGCTGATACTTAGGGGGACGGAGTCCCAATATGCATAGGCCAGAGTCCTGACACATGGGGGGAAGGAGTCCCAAGATGCATAGGGCCAGAGTCCTGATACTTAGGGGGACGGAGTCCCAAGATGCATAGGGAGAGAGTGCTGAATCATAGGGGGATGGAGTCCCAAGATGCAAAGGGCCAGAGTGCTAATACTTAGGGGTATGGAGTCCCAAGGTGCATGGGGCCAGAGTCCTGACACATAGGGGGACGGAGTCCCAAGATGCATAGGGCCAGAGTCCTGACACATAGGGGGACGAAATCCAAAGATGCATAGGGCCAGAGTGCTGATCCTTAGGGGGACGGAGTCCCAAGATGCATAGGGCCAGAGTGCTGATACTTAGGGACACGGAGTCCCAAGATTCATTGGGCCAGAGTGCTGATACTTATGGGGACGGAGTCCCAAGATGCATAGGGCCAGAGTCCTGATACTTAGGGGGACGGAGTGCCAAGATACATAGGGCCAGAGTGCTGATACTTAGGCGGACGGTGTCCCAAGATGCATAGGGCCAGAGTCTTGATACTTAGGGGGATGGAGTCCCAAGATGCATAGGGCCAGAGTCCTGACACATAGGGGAACGGAGTCCCAAGATGCCTAGGGCCAGAGTGCTGATACTTAAGGGGACAGAGTCCCAAGATGCAATGGGCCAGAGTCCTGATACTTACGGGGACGGAGTCCCAAAATGCATAGGGCTAGAGTCCTGACATATAGGAGGACGAAGTCTCAAGATGCATAGGGCCAGAGTGCTGATCCTTAGGGGGACGGAGTCCCAAGATGCATAGGGCCAGAGTCCTGATATATAGCGGGGCGGAGTCCCAAGATGCTTAGGGCCAGAATACTGATACTTAGGGGGACGGAGTCCCAAGATGCATAGGGCCAGAGTCCTGACATATAGGGGAACGGAGTCCCAAGATGCATAGGGCTAGAGTCCTGACACTTAGCGGGACGAAGTCCAAAGATGCATAGGGCCAGAGAGCTGATACTTAGGGGGACGGAGTCCAAAGATGCATAGGGCCAGAGTGCTAATACTTAGTGGGATGGAGTCCCAAGATGCATAGGGCCAGAGTGCTGATACTTAGGGGGATGTAGTCCCAAGATGCATATGGCCAGAGTCCTAATACTTAGGGGGATGGAGTCCCAAGATGCATTGGGCCAGAGTGCTGATACTTAGGGGGACGGAGTCCCAAGATGTATAGGGCCAGGGTCCTGACACATAGGGGGACGGAGACCCAAGATGCATAAAGCCAGAGTCCTGATACTTAGGGGGACGGAGTCCCAAGATTCATAGGGCCAGGCTCCTTACACATAGGGGGGGCGGAGTCCGAAGATGCATAGGGCCAGAGTGCTGATACTTAGGGGGACAGAGTCCAAAGATTCATAGGGCCAGAGTGCTAATACTTAGGGGGATGGAGTCCCAAGATGCATAGGGCTAGTGTGCTGATACTTAGGGGGACGGAGTCCCAAGATGCATAGGGCCAGAGTGCTGATACTTAGGGGGACGGAGTCCCAAGATGCATAGGGCCAGAGTCCTCACACATGGGGGGAAGGAGTCCCAAGATGCATAGGGCCAGAGTCCTGATACTTAGGGGGACGGAGTCCCAAGATGCATAGGGAGAGAGTGCTGACACATAGGGGGATGGAGTCCCAAGATGCAAAGGGCCAGAGTGCTAATACTTAGGGGTATGGAGTCCCAAGGTGCATGGGGCCAGAGTCCTGACACACAGGGGGACGGAGTCCCAAGATGCATAGGGCCAGAGTCCTGACACATAGGGGGACGAAGTCCAAAGATGCATAGGGCCAGAGTGCTGATCCTTAGGGGGACGGAGTCCCAAGATGCATAGGGCCAGAGTGCTGATACTTAGGGACACGGAGTCCCAAGATTCATTGGGCCAGAGTGCTGATACTTATGGGGACGGAGTCCCAAGATGCATAGGGCCAGAGTCCTGATACTTAGGGGGACGGAGTGCCAAGATACATAGGGCCAGAGTGCTGATACTTAGGCGGACGGTGTCCCAAGATGCATAGGGCCAGAGTCTTGATACTTAGGGGGATGGAGTCCCAAGATGCATAGGGCCAGAGTCCTGATACTTAGGGGGACGGAGTCCCAAGATTCTTAGGGCCAGGGTCCTGACACATAGGGGGGCGGAGTCCCAAGATGCATAGGGCCAGAGTGCTGATACTTAGGGGGACAGAGTCCAAAGATGCATAGGGCCAGAGTGCTAATACTTAGGGGGATGGAGTCCCAAGATGCATAGGGCTAGTGTGCTGATACTTAGGGGGACGGAGTAACAAGATGCATAGGGCCAGAGTGCTGATACTTAGGGGGACGGAGTCCCAAGATGCATAGGGCCAGAGTCCTAACACATGGGGGGAAGGAGTCCCAAGATGCATAGGGCCAGAGTCCTGATACTTAGGGGGACGGAGTCGCAAGATGCATAGGGAGAGAGTGCTGACACATAGGGGGATGGAGTCCCAAGATGCAAAGGGCCATAGTGCTAATACTTAGGGGTATGGAGTCCCAAGGTGCATTGGGCCAGAGTCCTGACACATAGGGGGACGGAGTCCAAAGATGCATAGGGCCAGAGTCCTGACACATAGGGGGACGAAGTCCAAAGATGCATAGGGCCAGAGTGCTGATCCTTAGGGGGACGGAGTCCCAAAATGCATAGGGCCGGAGTGCTGATACTTAGGGAGACGGAGTCCCAAGATGCATTGGGCCAGAGTGCTGATACGAAGGGGGATGGAGTCCCAAGATGCATAGGGCCAGAGTCCTGACACATAGGGGAACGGAGTCCCAAGATGCATAGGGCCAGAGTGCTGATACTTACGGGAACGGAGTCCCAAGATTCTTAGGGCTAGAGTCCTGACACAAAGCGGGACGAAGTCCAAAGATGCATAGGGCCAGAGTACTGATACTTAGGGGGATGGAGTCCCAAGATGCATAGGGCCAGAGTCCTGATATATAGGGGGGCGGAATCCCAAGATGCTTAGGGCTAGAATGCTGATACTTAGGGGGACGGAGTCCCAAGATGCATAGGGCCAGAGTCCTGACACATAGGGGAACGGAGTCCCAAGATGCATAGTGCCAGAGTGCTGATACTTACGGGAACGGAGTCCCAAGATGCTTAGGGCTAGAGTCCTGACACATAGCGGGACGAAGTCCAAAGATGCATAGGGCCAGAGTGCTGATACTCAGGGGGACGGATTCCAAAGATGCATAGGGCCAGAGTCCTGATACTTAGGGGGACGGAGTCCCAAAATGCATAGGGCCGGAGTCCTGACACATAGGGGGATGTATTCCCAAGATGCATAGGGCCAGAGTACTGATACTTAGGGGGATGGAGTCCCAAGAAGCATTGGGCCAGAGTGCTGATACTTATGGGGACGGAGTCCCAAGATGCATAGGGCCAGAGTCCTGATACTTAGGGGGACGGAGTGCCAAGATACATAGGGCCAGAGTGCTGATACTTAGGCGGACGGTGTCCCAAGATGCATAGGGCCAGAGTCTTGATACATAGGGGCATGGAGTCCCAAGATGCATAGGGCCAGAGTCCTGATACTTAGGGGGACGGAGTCCCAAGATTCTTAGGGCCAGGGTCCTGACACATAGGGGGGCGGAGTCCCAAGATGCATAGGGCCAGAGTGCTGATACTTAGGGGGACAGAGTCCAAAGATGCATAGGGCCAGAGTGCTAATACTTAGGGGGATGGAGTCCCAAGATGCATAGGGCTAGTGTGCTGATACTTAGGGGGACGGAGTAACAAGATGCATAGGGCCAGAGTGCTGATACTTAGGGGGACGGAGTCCCAAGATGCATAGGGCCAGAGTCCTAACACATGGGGGAAGGAGTCCCAAGATGCATAGGGCCAGAGTCCTGATACTTAGGGGGACGGAGTCGCAAGATGCATAGGGAGAGAGTGCTGACACATAGGGGGATGGAGTCCCAAGATGCAAAGGGCCATAGTGCTAATACTTAGGGGTATGGAGTCCCAAGGTGCATTGGGCCAGAGTCCTGACACATAGGGGGACGGAGTCCAAAGATACATAGGGCCAGAGTCCTGACACATAGGGGGACGAAGTCCAAAGATGCATAGGGCCAGAGTGCTGATCCTTAGGGGGACGGAGTCCCAAAATGCATAGGGCCGGAGTGCTGATACTTAGGGAGACGGAGTCCCAAGATGCATTGGGCCAGAGTGCTGATACGTAGGGGGATGGAGTCCCAAGATGCATAGGGCCAGAGTCCTGACACATAGGGGAACGGAGTCCCAAGATGCATAGGGCCAGAGTGCTGATACTTACGGGAACGGAGTCCCAAGATTCTTAGGGCTAGAGTCCTGACACATAGCGGGACGAAGTCCAAAGATGCATAGGGCCAGAGTACTGATACTTAGGGGGATGGAGTCCCAAGATGCATAGGGCCAGAGTCCTGATATATAGGGGGGCGGAATCCCAAGATGCTTAGGGCTAGAATGCTGATACTTAGGGGGACGGAGTCCCAAGATGCATAGGGCCAGAGTCCTGACACATAGGGGAACGGAGTCCCAAGATGCATAGTGCCAGAGTGCTGATACTTACGGGAACGGAGTCCCAAGATGCTTAGGGCTAGAGTCCTGACACATAGCGGGACGAAGTCCAAAGATGCATAGGGCCAGAGTGCTGATACTCAGGGGGACGAATTCCAAAGATGCATAGGGCCAGAGTCCTGATACTTAGGGGGACGGAGTCCCAAAATGCATAGGGCCGGAGTCCTGACACATAGGGGGATGTATTCCCAAGATGCATAGGGCCAGAGTACTGATACTTAGGGGGATGGAGTCCCAAGAAGCATTGGGCCAGAGTGCTGATACTTAGGGGGACGGAGTCCCAAGATGTATAGGGCCAGGGTCCTGACACATAGGGGGACGGAGACCCAAGATGCATAAAGCCAGAGTCCTGATACTTAGGGGGACGGAGTCCCAAGATGCATAGGGCCAGAGTGCTGATACTTAGGGGGACGCAGTCCCAAGATGCATAGGGCCAGAGACCTGACACATGGGGGGAAGGAGTCCCAAGATGCATAGGGCCAGAGTCCTGATACTTAGGGGGACGGAGTCCCAAGATGCATAGGGAGAGAGTGCTGACACATAGGGGGATGGAGTCCCAAGATGCAAAGGGCCAGAGTGCTAATACTTAGGGGTATGGAGTCCCAAGGTGCATGGGGCCAGAGTCCTGACACATAGGGGGACGGAGTCCCAAGATGCATAGGGCCAGAGTCCTGACACATAGGGGGACGAAGTCCAAAGATGCATAGGGCCAGAGTGCTGATCCTTAGGGGGACGGAGTCCCAAGATACATAGGACCACAGTGCTGATACTTAGGGACACGGAGTCCCAAGATGCATTGGGCCAGAGTCCTGATATATAGGGGGGCGGAGTCCCAAGATGCTTAGGGCCAGAATGCTGATACTTAGGGGGACGGAGTCCCAAGATGCATAGGGCCAGAGTCCTGTCACATAGGGGAACGGAGTCCCAAGATGCATAGGGCCAGAGTGCTGATACTTACGGGAAAGGAGTCCCAAGATGCATAGGGCTAGAGTCCTGACACATAGCGGGACGAAGTCCAAAGATGCATAGGGCCAGAGTGCTGATACTCAGGGGGATGGATTCCCAAGATGCATATGGCCAGAGTCCTGATACTTAGGGGGACGGAGTCCCAAGATGCATAGGGCCAGAGTCCTGATACTTAGGCGGACGGAGTCCCAAGATGCATAGGGCCAGAGTCCTGACACATAGGGGGATGGAGTCCCAAGATGCATATGGCCAGAGTGCTGATACTTAGGGGGATGGAGTCCCAAGATGCATATGGCCAGAGTGCTGATACTTAGGGGGACGGAGTCCCATGATGTATAGGGCCAGGGTCCTGACACATAGGGGAACGGAGACCCAAGATGCATAAAGCCAGAGTCCTGATACTTAGGGGGACGGAGTCCCAAGATGTATAGGACCAGGGTCCTGACACATAGGGAGACGGAGTCCTAAGGTACATAGGGCGAGAGTCCTGATACTTAGGGGGACGGAGTCCCAAAATGCTTAGGGTCAGGGTCCTGACACATAGGGGGGCGGAGTCCCAACATGCATCGGGCTAGAGTCCTGACATATAGGGGGACGAAGTCTCAAGATGCATAGGGCCAGAGTGCTGATTCTTAGGGGGACGAAGTCCAAAGATGCATAGGGCCAGAGTGCTGATCCTTAGGGGGACGGAGTCCCAAGATGCATAGGGCGAGAGTGCTGATACTTAGGGACACGGAGTCCCAAGAGTCATTGGGCCAGAGTGCTGATACTTATGGGGACGGAGTCCCAAAATGCATAGGGCCAGAGTCCTGATACTTAGGGGGACGGAGTGCCAAGATACATAGGGCCAGAGTGCTGATACTTAGGCGGACGGTGTCCCAAGATGCATAGGGCCAGAGTCTTGATACTTAGGGGGATGGAGTCCCAAGATGCATAGGGCCAGAGTCCTGACACATAGGGGGACGGAGTCCCAAGATGCCTAGGGCCAGAGTGCTGATACTTAAGGGGACAGAGTCCCAAGATGCAATGGGCCAGAGTCCTGATACTTACGGGGACGAAGTCTCAAGATGCATAGAGCCAGAGTGCTGATCCTTAGGGGGACGGAGTCCCAAGATGCATAGGGCCAGAGTCCTGATATATAGGGGGGCGGAGTCCCAAGATGCTTAGGGCCAGAATACTGATACTTAGGGGGACGGAGTCCCAAGATGCATATGGCCAGAGTCCTGACATATAGGGGAACGGAGTCCCAAGATGCATAGGGCTAGAGTCCTGACACTTAGCGGGACGAAGTCCAAAGTTGCATAAGGCCAGAGAGCTGATACTTAGGGGGACGGAGTCCAAAGATGCATAGGGCCAGAGTGCTAATACTTAGTGGGATGGAGTCCCAAGATGCATAGGGCCAGAGTGCTGATACTTAGGGGGATGTAGTCCCAAGATGCATATGGCCAGAGTCCTGATACTTAGGGGGATGGAGTCCCAAGATGCATTGGGCCAGAGTGCTGATACTTAGGGGGACGGAGTCCCAAGATGTATAGGGCCAGGGTCCTGACACATAGGGGGACGGAGACCCAAGATGCATAAAGCCAGAGTCCTGATACTTAGGGGGACGGAGTCCCAAGATGCATAGGGCCAGAGTGCTGATACTTAGGGGGACGCAGTCCCAAGATGCATAGGGTCAGAGACCTGACACATGGGGGGAAGGAGTCCCAAGATGCATAGTGCCAGAGTCCTGATACTTAGGGGGACGGAGTCCCAAGATGCATAGGGAGAGAGTGCTGACACATAGTTGGATGGAGTCCCAAGATGCAAAGGGCCAGAGTGCTAATACTAAGGGGTATGGAGTCCCAAGGTGCATGGGGCCAGAGTCCTGACACATAGGGGGACGGAGTCCCAAGATGCATAGGGCCAGAGTCCTGACACATAGGGGGACGAAGTCCAAAGATGCCTAGGGCCAGAGTGCTGATACTTAAGGGGACGGAGTCCCAAGATGCGTAGGGCCAGAGTCCTGATACTTACGGGGACGGAGTCCCAAAATGCATAGGGCTAGAGTCCTGACATATAGGGGGACGAAGTCCCAAGATGCATAGTGCCAGAGTGCAGATACTTATGGGGACGCAGTCCCAAGATGCATAGGGAGAGAGTGCTGACACATAGGGGGATGGAATCCCAAGATGCAAAGGGCCAGAGTGCTAATACTTAGGGGTATGGAGTCCCAAGGTGCATGGGGCCAGAGTCCTGACACATAGTGGGACGGAGTCCCAAGATGCATAGGGCCAGAGTCCTGATACTTAGGGGGACGGAGTCCCAAAATGCATAGGGAGAGAGTGCTGACACATAGGGGGATGGAATCCCAAGATGCAAAGGGCCAGAGTGCTAATACTTAGGGGTATGGAGTCCCAAGGTGCATGGGGCCAGAGTCCTGACACATAGGGGGACGGAGTCCCAAGATGCATAGGGCCAGAGTCCTGACACATAGGGGGACGAAGTCCAAAGATGCAAAGGGCCAGAGTGCTGATCCTTAGGGGGACGGAGTCCGAAGATGCATAGGGCCAGAGTGCTGATACTTAGGGGGACAGAGTCCAAAGATGCATAGGGCCAGAGTGCTAATACTTAGGGGGATGGAGTCCCAAGATGCATAGGGCTAGTGTGCTGATACTTAGGGGGACGGAGTCCCAAGATGCATAGGGCCAGAGTGCTGATACTTAGGGGGACGGAGTCCCAAGATGCATAGGGCCAGAGTCCTGACACATGGGGGGAAGGAGTCCCAAGATGCATAGGGCCAGAGTCCTGATACTTAGGGGGACGGAGTCCCAAGATGCATAGGGAGAGAGTGCTGACACATAGGGGGATGGAGTCCCAAGATGCAAAGGGCCAGAGTGCTAATACTTAGGGGTATGGAGTCCCAAGGTGCATGGGGCCAGAGTCCTGACACATAGGGGGACGGAGTCCCAAGATGCATAGGGCCAGAGTCCTGACACATAGGGGGACGAAGTCCAAAGATGCATAGGGCCAGAGTGCTGATCCTTCGGAGGACGGAGTCCCAAGATGCATAGGGCCAGAGTGCTGATACTTAGGGACACGGAGTCCCAAGATGCATAGGGCCAGAGTCCTGATATATAGGGGAGCGGAGTCCCAAGATGCTTAGGGCCAGAATGCTGATACTTAGGGGGACGGAGTCCCAAGATGCATAGGGCCAGAGTCCTGACACATAGGGGAACGGAGTCCCAAGATGCATAGGGCCAGAGTGCTGATACTTACGGGAACGGAGTCCCAAGATGCATAGGGCTTGAGTCCTGACACATAGCGGGATGAAGTCCAAAGATGCATAGGGCCAGAGTGCTGATACTTAGGGAGACGGAGTCCCAAGATGCATTGGGCCAGAGTGCTGATACTTAGGGGGACGGAGTCCCAAGATGCATAGGGCCAGAGTGCTGATGCTTAGGGGGACGGTGTCCCAAGATGCATAAGGCCAGAGTCTTGATACTTAGGGTGATGGAGTCCCAAGATGCATAGGGCCAGAGTCTTTATACTTAGGGGGACGGAGTGCCAAGATACATAGGGCCAGAGTGCTGATGCTTAGGGGGACGGTGTCCCAAGATGCATAAGGCCAGAGTCTTGATACTTAGGGTGATGGAGTCCCAAGATGCATAGGGCCAGAGTCCTGATATATAGGTGGGCTGAGTCCCAAGATGCTTAGGGCCAGAATGCTGATACTTAGGGGGACGGAGTCATAAGATGCATAGGGCCAGAGTGCTGATACTTACGGGAACGGAGTTCCAAGATGCATAGGGCTAGAGTCCTGACACATAGCGGGACGAAGTCCAAAGATGCATAGGGCCAGAGTGCTGATACTCAGGGGGACGGATTCCCAAGATGCATATGGCCAGAGTCCTGATACGTAGGGGGACGGAGTCCCAAGATGCATAGGGCCAGAGTCCTGATACTTAGGCGGACGGAGTCCCAAGATGCATAGGGCCAGAGTCCTGACACATAGGGGGATGGAGTCCCAAGATGCATATGGCCAGAGTGCTGATACTTAGGGGGATGGAGTCCCAAGATGCATAGGGCCAGAGTGCTGATACTTAGGGGGACGGAGTCCCATGATGTATAGGGCCAGGGTCCTGACACATAGGGGGACGGAGACCCAAGATGCATAAAGCCAGAGTCCTGATCCTTAGGGGGACGGAGTCCCAAGATGTATAGGACCAGGGTCCTGACACATAGGGAGACGGAGTCCTAAGGTACATAGGGCGAGAGTCCTGATACTTAGGGGGACGGAGTCCCAAAATGCTTAGGGTCAGGGTCCTGACACATAGGGGGGCGGAGTCCCAACATGCATCGGGCTAGAGTCCTGACATATAGGGGGACGAAGTCTCAAGATGCATAGGGCCAGAGTGCTGATTCTTAGGGGGACGAAGTCCAAAGATGCACAGGGCCAGAGTGCTGATCCTTAGGGGGACGGAGTCCCAAGATGCATAGGGCGAGAGTGCTGATACTTAGGGACACGGAGTCCCAAGATTCATTGGGCCAGAGTGCTGATACTTATGGGGACGGAGTCCCAAAATGCATAGGGCCAGAGTCCTGATACTTAGGGGGACGGAGTGCCAAGATACATAGGGCCAGAGTGCTGATACTTAGGCGGACGGTGTCCCAAGATGCATAGGGCCAGAGTCTTGATACTTAGGGGGATGGAGTCCCAAGATGCATAGGGCCAGAGTCCTGACACATAGGGGGACGGAGTCCCAAGATGCCTAGGGCCAGAGTGCTGATACTTAAGGGGACAGAGTCCCAAGATGCAATGGGCCAGAGTCCTGATACTTACGGGGACGAAGTCTCAAGATGCATAGAGCCAGAGTGCTGATCCTTAGGGGGACGGAGTCCCAAGATGCATAGGGCCAGAGTCCTGATATATAGGGGGGCGGAGTCCCAAGATGCTTAGGGCCAGAATACTGATACTTAGGGGGACGGAGTCCCAAGATGCATATGGCCAGAGTCCTGACATATAGGGGAACGGAGTCCCAAGATGCATAGGGCTAGAGTCCTGACACTTAGCGGGACGAAGTCCAAAGATGCATAAGGCCAGAGAGCTGATACTTAGGGGGACGGAGTCCAAAGATGCATAGGGCCAGAGTGCTAATACTTAGTGGGATGGAGTCCCAAGATGCATAGGGCCAGAGTGCTGATACTTAGGGGGATGTAGTCCCAAGATGCATATGGCCAGAGTCCTGATACTTAGGGGGATGGAGTCCCAAGATGCATTGGGCCAGAGTGCTGATACTTAGGGGGACGGAGTCCCAAGATGTATAGGGCCAGGGTCCTGACACATAGGGGGACGGAGACCCAAGATGCATAAAGCCAGAGTCCTGATACTTAGGGGGACGGAGTCCCAAGATGCATAGGGCCAGAGTGCTGATACTTAGGGGGACGCAGTCCCAAGATGCATAGGGCCAGAGACCTGACACATGGGGGGAAGGAGTCCCAAGATGCATAGTGCCAGAGTCCTGATTCTTAGGGGGACGGAGTCCCAAGATGCATAGGGAGAGAGTGCTGACACATAGGGGGATGGAGTCCCAAGATGCAAAGGGCCAGAGTGCTAATACTAAGGGGTATGGAGTCCCAAGGTGCATGGGGCCAGAGTCCTGACACATAGGGGGACGGAGTCCCAAGATGCATAGGGCCAGAGTCCTGACACATAGGGGGACGAAGTCCAAAGATGCATAGGGCCAGAGTGCTGATCCTTAGGGGGACGGGGTCCCAAGATGCATACGGCCAGAGTGCTGATACTTAGGGACACGGAGTCCCAAGATGCATAGGGCCAGAGTCCTGATATATAGGGGGGCGGAGTCCCAAGATGCTTAGGGCTAGAATGCTGAAACTTAGGGGGACGGAGTCCCAAGATGCATAGGGCCAGAGTCCTGACACATAGGGAAACGGAGTCCCAAGATGCATAGGGCCAGAGTGCTGATACTTACGGGAACGGAGTCCCAAGATGCATAGGGCTAGAGTCCTGACACATAGCGGGACGAAGTCCAAAGATGCATAGGGCCAGAGTCCTGATACTTAGGGGGACGGAGTCCCAAGATTCATAGGGCCAGGCTCATTACACATAGGGGGGCGGAGTCCGAAGATGCATAGGGCCAGAGTGCTGATACTTAGGGGGACAGAGTCCAAAGATTCATAGGGCCAGAGTGCTAATACTTAGGGGGATGGAGTCCCAAGATGCATAGGGCTAGTGTGCTGATACTTAGGGGGACGGAGTCCCAAGATGCATAGGGCCAGAGTGCTGATACTTAGGGGGACGGAGTCCCAATATGCATAGGGCCAGAGTCCTGACACATGGGGGGAAGGAGTCCCAAGATGCATAGGGCCAGAGTCCTGATACTTAGGGGGACGGAGTCCCAAGATGCATAGGGAGAGAGTGCTGAATCATAGGGGGATGGAGTCCCAAGATGCAAAGGGCCAGAGTGCTAATACTTAGGGGTATGGAGTCCCAAGGTGCATGGGGCCAGAGTCCTGACACATAGGGGGACGGAGTCCCAAGATGCATAGGGCCAGAGTCCTGACACATAGGGGGACGAAATCCAAAGATGCATAGGGCCAGAGTGCTGATCCTTAGGGGGACGGAGTCCCAAGATGCATAGGGCCAGAGTGCTGATACTTAGGGACACGGAGTCCCAAGATTCATTGGGCCAGAGTGCTGATACTTATGGGGACGGAGTCCCAAGATGCATAGGGCCAGAGTCCTGATACTTAGGGGGACGGAGTGCCAAGATACATAGGGCCAGAGTGCTGATACTTAGGCGGACGGTGTCCCAAGATGCATAGGGCCAGAGTCTTGATACTTAGGGGGATGGAGTCCCAAGATGCATAGGGCCAGAGTCCTGACACATAGGGGAACGGAGTCCCAAGATGCCTAGGGCCAGAGTGCTGATACTTAAGGGGACAGAGTCCCAAGATGCAATGGGCCAGAGTCCTGATACTTACGGGGACGGAGTCCCAAAATGCATAGGGCTAGAGTCCTGACATATAGGAGGACGAAGTCTCAAGATGCATAGGGCCAGAGTGCTGATCCTTAGGGGGACGGAGTCCCAAGATGCATAGGGCCAGAGTCCTGATATATAGCGGGGCGGAGTCCCAAGATGCTTAGGGCCAGAATACTGATACTTAGGGGGACGGAGTCCCAAGATGCATAGGGCCAGAGTCCTGACATATAGGGGAACGGAGTCCCAAGATGCATAGGGCTAGAGTCCTGACACTTAGCGGGACGAAGTCCAAAGATGCATAGGGCCAGAGAGCTGATACTTAGGGGGACGGAGTCCAAAGATGCATAGGGCCAGAGTGCTAATACTTAGTGGGATGGAGTCCCAAGATGCATAGGGCCAGAGTGCTGATACTTAGGGGGATGTAGTCCCAAGATGCATATGGCCAGAGTCCTAATACTTAGGGGGATGGAGTCCCAAGATGCATTGGGCCAGAGTGCTGATACTTAGGGGGACGGAGTCCCAAGATGTATAGGGCCAGGGTCCTGACACATAGGGGGACGGAGACCCAAGATGCATAAAGCCAGAGTCCTGATACTTAGGGGGACGGAGTCCCAAGATTCATAGGGCCAGGCTCCTTACACATAGGGGGGCGGAGTCCGAAGATGCATAGGGCCAGAGTGCTGATACTTAGGGGGACAGAGTCCAAAGATTCATAGGGCCAGAGTGCTAATACTTAGGGGGATGGAGTCCCAAGATGCATAGGGCTAGTGTGCTGATACTTAGGGGGACGGAGTCCCAAGATGCATAGGGCCAGAGTGCTGATACTTAGGGGGACGGAGTCCCAAGATGCATAGGGCCAGAGTCCTCACACATGGGGGGAAGGAGTCCCAAGATGCATAGGGCCAGAGTCCTGATACTTAGGGGGACGGAGTCCAAAGATGCATAGGGAGAGAGTGCTGACACATAGGGGGATGGAGTCCCAAGATGCAAAGGGCCAGAGTGCTAATACTTAGGGGTATGGAGTCCCAAGGTGCATGGGGCCAGAGTCCTGACACACAGGGGGACGGAGTCCCAAGATGCATAGGGCCAGAGTCCTGACACATAGGGGGACGAAGTCCAAAGATGCATAGGGCCAGAGTGCTGATCCTTAGGGGGACGGAGTCCCAAGATGCATAGGGCCAGAGTGCTGATACTTAGGGACACGGAGTCCCAAGATTCATTGGGCCAGAGTGCTGATACTTATGGGGACGGAGTCCCAAGATGCATAGGGCCAGAGTCCTGATACTTAGGGGGACGGAGTGCCAAGATACATAGGGCCAGAGTGCTGATACTTAGGCGGACGGTGTCCCAAGATGCATAGGGCCAGAGTCTTGATACTTAGGGGGATGGAGTCCCAAGATGCATAGGGCCAGAGTCCTGATACTTAGGGGGACGGAGTCCCAAGATTCTTAGGGCCAGGGTCCTGACACATAGGGGGGCGGAGTCCCAAGATGCATAGGGCCAGAGTGCTGATACTTAGGGGGACAGAGTCCAAAGATGCATAGGGCCAGAGTGCTAATACTTAGGGGGATGGAGTCCCAAGATGCATAGGGCTAGTGTGCTGATACTTAGGGGGACGGAGTAACAAGATGCATAGGGCCAGAGTGCTGATACTTAGGGGGACGGAGTCCCAAGATGCATAGGGCCAGAGTCCTAACACATGGGGGGAAGGAGTCCCAAGATGCATAGGGCCAGAGTCCTGATACTTAGGGGGACGGAGTCGCAAGATGCATAGGGAGAGAGTGCTGACACATAGGGGGATGGAGTCCCAAGATGCAAAGGGCCATAGTGCTAATACTTAGGGGTATGGAGTCCCAAGGTGCATTGGGCCAGAGTCCTGACACATAGGGGGACGGAGTCCAAAGATGCATAGGGCCAGAGTCCTGACACATAGGGGGACGAAGTCCAAAGATGCATAGGGCCAGAGTGCTGATCCTTAGGGGGACGGAGTCCCAAAATGCATAGGGCCGGAGTGCTGATACTTAGGGAGACGGAGTCCCAAGATGCATTGGGCCAGAGTGCTGATACGTAGGGGGATGGAGTCCCAAGATGCATAGGGCCAGAGTCCTGACACATAGGGGAACGGAGTCCCAAGATGCATATGGCCAGAGTGCTGATACTTACGGGAACGGAGTCCCAAGATTCTTAGGGCTAGAGTCCTGACACATAGCGGGACGAAGTCCAAAGATGCATAGGGCCAGAGTACTGATACTTAGGGGGATGGAGTCCCAAGATGCATAGGGCCAGAGTCCTGATATATAGGGGGGAGGAATCCCAAGATGCTTAGGGCTAGAATGCTGATACTTAGGGGGACGGAGTCCCAAGATGCATAGGGCCAGAGTCCTGACACATAGGGGAACGGAGTCCCAAGATGCATAGTGCCAGAGTGCTGATACTTACGGGAACGGAGTCCCAAGATGCTTAGGGCTAGAGTCCTGACACATAGCGGGACGAAGTCCAAAGATGCATAGGGCCAGAGTGCTGATACTCAGGGGGACGGATTCCAAAGATGCATAGGGCCAGAGTCCTGATACTTAGGGGGACGGAGTCCCAAAATGCATAGGGCCGGAGTCCTGACACATAGGGGGATGTATTCCCAAGATGCATAGGGCCAGAGTACTGATACTTAGGGGGATGGAGTCCCAAGAAGCATTGGGCCAGAGTGCTGATACTTATGGGGACGGAGTCCCAAGATGCATAGGGCCAGAGTCCTGATACTTAGGGGGACGGAGTGCCAAGATACATAGGGCCAGAGTGCTGATACTTAGGCGGACGGTGTCCCAAGATGCATAGGGCCAGAGTCTTGATACTTAGGGGGATGGAGTCCCAAGATGCATAGGGCCAGAGTCCTGATACTTAGGGGGACGGAGTCCCAAGATTCTTAGGGCCAGGGTCCTGACACATAGGGGGGCGGAGTCCCAAGATGCATAGGGCCAGAGTGCTGATACTTAGGGGGACAGAGTCCAAAGATGCATAGGGCCAGAGTGCTAATACTTAGGGGGATGGAGTCCCAAGATGCATAGGGCTAGTGTGCTGATACTTAGGGGGACGGAGTAACAAGATGCATAGGGCCAGAGTGCTGATACTTAGGGGGACGGAGTCCCAAGATGCATAGGGCCAGAGTCCTAACACATGGGGGAAGGAGTCCCAAGATGCATAGGGCCAGAGTCCTGATACTTAGGGGGACGGAGTCGCAAGATGCATAGGGAGAGAGTGCTGACACATAGGGGGATGGAGTCCCAAGATGCAAAGGGCCATAGTGCTAATACTTAGGGGTATGGAGTCCCAAGGTGCATTGGGCCAGAGTCCTGACACATAGGGGGACGGAGTCCAAAGATACATAGGGCCAGAGTCCTGACACATAGGGGGACGAAGTCCAAAGATGCATAGGGCCAGAGTGCTGATCCTTAGGGGGACGGAGTCCCAAAATGCATAGGGCCGGAGTGCTGATACTTAGGGAGACGGAGTCCCAAGATGCATTGGGCCAGAGTGCTGATACGTAGGGGGATGGAGTCCCAAGATGCATAGGGCCAGAGTCCTGACACATAGGGGAACGGAGTCCCAAGATGCATAGGGCCAGAGTGCTGATACTTACGGGAACGGAGTCCCAAGATTCTTAGGGCTAGAGTCCTGACACATAGCGGGACGAAGTCCAAAGATGCATAGGGCCAGAGTACTGATACTTAGGGGGATGGAGTCCCAAGATGCATAGGGCCAGAGTCCTGATATATAGGGGGGCGGAATCCCAAGATGCTTAGGGCTAGAATGCTGATACTTAGGGGGACGGAGTCCCAAGATGCATAGGGCCAGAGTCCTGACACATAGGGGAACGGAGTCCCAAGATGCATAGTGCCAGAGTGCTGATACTTACGGGAACGGAGTCCCAAGATGCTTAGGGCTAGAGTCCTGACACATAGCGGGACGAAGTCCAAAGATGCATAGGGCCAGAGTGCTGATACTCAGGGGGACGGATTCCAAAGATGCATAGGGCCAGAGTCCTGATACTTAGGGGGACGGAGTCCCAAAATGCATAGGGCCGGAGTCCTGACACATAGGGGGATGTATTCCCAAGATGCATAGGGCCAGAGTACTGATACTTAGGGGGATGGAGTCCCAAGAAGCATTGGGCCAGAGTGCTGATACTTAGGGGGACGGAGTCCCAAGATGTATAGGGCCAGGGTCCTGACACATAGGGGGACGGAGACCCAAGATGCATAAAGCCAGAGTCCTGATACTTAGGGGGACGGAGTCCCAAGATGCATAGGGCTAGAGTGCTGATACTTAGGGGGACGCAGTCCCAAGATGCATAGGGCCAGAGACCTGACACATGGGGGGAAGGAGTCCCAAGATGCATAGGGCCAGAGTCCTGATACTTAGGGGGACGGAGTCCCAAGATGCATAGGGAGAGAGTGCTGACACATAGGGGGATGGAGTCCCAAGATGCAAAGGGCCAGAGTGCTAATACTTAGGGGTATGGAGTCCCAAGGTGCATGGGGCCAGAGTCCTGACACATAGGGGGACGGAGTCCCAAGATGCATAGGGCCAGAGTCCTGACACATAGGGGGACGAAGTCCAAAGATGCATAGGGCCAGAGTGCTGATCCTTAGGGGGACGGGGTCCCAAGATGCATAGGGCCAGAGTGCTGATACTTAGGGACACGGAGTCCCAAGATGCATAGGGCCAGAGTCCTGATACATAGGGGGGCGGAGTCCCAAGATGCTTAGGGCTAGAATGCTGAAACTTAGGGGGACGGAGTCCCAAGATGCATAGGGCCAGAGTCCTGACACATAGGGAAACGGAGTCCCAAGATGCATAGGGCCAGAGTGCAGATACTTACGGGAACGGAGTCCCAAGATGCATAGGGCTAGAGTCCTGACACATAGCGGGACGAAGTCCAAAGATGCATAGGGCCAGAGTCCTGATACTTAGGGGGACGGAGTCCCAAGATGCATAGGGCCAGAGTCCTGACACATAGGGGGATGTAGTCCCAAGATGCATATGGCCAGAGTCCTGATACTTAGGGGGATGGAGTCCCAAGATGCATTGGGCCAGAGTGCTGATACTTAGGGGGACGGAGTCCCAAGATGTATAGGGCCAGGGTCCTGACACATAGGGGGACGGAGACCCAAGATGCATAAAGCCAGAGTCCTGATACTTAGGGGGACGGAGTCCCAAGATTCATAGGGCCAGGCTCCTTACACATAGGGGGGCAGAGTCCGAAGATGCATAGGGCCAGAGTGCTGATACTTAGGGGGACAGAGTCCAAAGATTCATAGGGCCAGAGTGCTATTACTTAGGGGGATGGAGTCCCAAGATGCATAGGGCTAGTGTGCTGATACTTAGGGGGACGGAGTCCCAAGATGCATAGGGCCAGAGTGCTGATACTTAGGGGGACGGAGTCCCAAGATGCATAGGGCCAGAGTCCTGACATATGGGGGGAAGGAGTCCCAAGATGCATAGGGCCAGAGTCCTGATACTTAGGGGGACGAAGTCCCAAGATGCATAGGGAGAGAGTGTTGACACATAGGGGGATGGAGTCCCAAGATGCAAAGGGCCAGAGTGCTAATACTTAGGGGTATGCAGTCCCAAGGTGCATGGGGCCAGAGTCCTGACACATAGGGGGACGGAGTCCCAAGATGCATAGCGCCAGAGTCCTGACACATAGGGGGACGAAGTCCAAAGATGCATAGGGCCAGAGTGCTGATCCTAAGGGGGACGGAGTCCCAAGATGCATAGGGCCAGAGTGCTGATACTTAGGGACACGGAGTCCCAAGATTCATTGGGCCAGAGTGCTGATACTTATGGGGACGGAGTCCCAAGATGCATAGGGCCAGAGTCTTGATACTTAGGGGGATGGAGTCCCAAGATGCATAGGGCCAGAGTCCTGACACATAGGGGGACGGAGTCCCAAGATGCCTAGGGCCAGAGTGCTGATACTTAAGGGGACAGAGTCCCAAGATGCAATGGGCCAGAGTCCTGATACTTACGGGGACGGAGTCCCAAAATGCATAGGGCTAGAGTCCTGACATATAGGAGGACGAAGTCTCAAGATGCATAGGGCCAGAGTGCTGATACTTACGGGAACGGAGTCCCAAGATGCTTAGGGCAAGAGTCCTGACACATAGCGGGTCGAAGTCCAAAGATGCATAGGGCCAGAGTGCTGATACTCAGGGGGACGGATTCCCAAGATGCATAGGGCCAGAGTCCTGATACTTAGGGGGACGGAGTCCCAAAATGCATAGGGCCAGAGTCCTGACACATAGGGGGATGTATTCCCAAGATGCATAGGGCCAGAGTACTGATACTTAGGGGGATGGAGTCCCAAGAAGCATTGGGCCAGAGTGCTGATACTTAGGGGGACGGAGTCCCAAGATGTATAGGGCCAGGGTCCTGACACATAGGGGGACGGAGACCCAAGATGCATAAAGCCAGAGTCCTGATACTTAGGGGGACGGAGTCCCAAGATGCATAGGGCCAGAGTGCTGATACTTAGTGGGACGCAGTCCCAAGGTGCATAGGGCCAGAGACCTGACACATGGGGGGAAGGAGTCCCAAGATGCATAGGGCCAGAGTCCTGATACTTAGGGGGACGGAGTCCCAAGATGCATAGGGAGAGAGTGCTGACACATAGGGGGATGGAGTCCCAAGATGCATAGGGCTAGAGTCCTGACATATAGGAGGACGAAGTCTCAAGATGCATAGGGCCAGAGTGCTGATCCTTAGGGGGACGGAGTCCCAAGATGCATAGGGCCAGAGTCCTGATATATAGCGGGGCGGAGTCCCAAGATGCTTAGGGCCAGAATACTGATACTTAGGGGGACGGAGTCCCAAGATGCATAGGGCCAGAGTCCTGACATATAGGGGAACGGAGTCCCAAGATGCATAGGGCTAGAGTCCTGACACTTAGCGGGACGAAGTCCAAAGATGCATAGGGCCAGAGAGCTGATACTTAGGGGGACGGAGTCCAAAGATGCATAGGGCCAGAGTGCTAATACTTAGTGGGATGGAGTCCCAAGATGCATAGGGCCAGAGTGCTGATACTTAGGGGGATGTAGTCCCAAGATGCATATGGCCAGAGTCCTAATACTTAGGGGGATGGAGTCCCAAGATGCATTGGGCCAGAGTGCTGATACTTAGGGGGACGGAGTCCCAAGATGTATAGGGCCAGGGTCCTGACACATAGGGGGACGGAGACCCAAGATGCATAAAGCCAGAGTCCTGATACTTAGGGGGACGGAGTCCCAAGATTCATAGGGCCAGGCTCCTTACACATAGGGGGGCGGAGTCCGAAGATGCATAGGGCCAGAGTGCTGATACTTAGGGGGACAGAGTCCAAAGATTCATAGGGCCAGAGTGCTAATACTTAGGGGGATGGAGTCCCAAGATGCATAGGGCTAGTGTGCTGATACTTAGGGGGACGGAGTCCCAAGATGCATAGGGCCAGAGTGCTGATACTTAGGGGGACGGAGTCCCAAGATGCATAGGGCCAGAGTCCTCACACATGGGGGGAAGGAGTCCCAAGATGCATAGGGCCAGAGTCCTGATACTTAGGGGGACGAAGTCCCAAGATGCATAGGGAGAGAGTGCTGACACATAGGGGGATGGAGTCCCAAGATGCAAAGGGCCAGAGTGCTAATACTTAGGGGTATGGAGTCCCAAGGTGCATGGGGCCAGAGTCCTGACACATAGGGGGACGGAGTCCCAAGATGCATAGGGCCAGAGTCCTGACACATAGGGGGACGAAGTCCAAAGATGCATAGGGCCAGAGTGCTGATCCTTAGGGGGACGGAGTCCCAAGATGCATAGGGCCAGAGTGCTGATACTTAGGGACACGGAGTCCCAAGATTCATTGGGCCAGAGTGCTGATACTTATGGGGACGGAGTCCCAAGATGCATAGGGCCAGAGTCCTGATACTTAGGGGGACGGAGTGCCAAGATACATAGTGCCAGAGTGCTGATACTTAGGCGGACGGTGTCCCAAGATGCATAGGGCCAGAGTCTTGATACTTAGGGGGATGGAGTCCCAAGATGCATAGGGCCAGAGTCCTGATACTTAGGGGGACGGAGTCCCAAGATTCTTAGGGCCAGGGTCCTGACACATAGGGGGGCGGAGTCCCAAGATGCATAGGGCCAGAGTGCTGATACTTAGGGGGACAGAGTCCAAAGATGCATAGGGCCAGAGTGCTAATACTTAGGGGGATGGAGTCCCAAGATGCATAGGGCTAGTGTGCTGATACTTAGGGGGACGGAGTAACAAGATGCATAGGGCCAGAGTGCTGATACTTAGGGGGACGGAGTCCCAAGATGCATAGGGCCAGAGTCCTAACACATGGGGGGAAGGAGTCCCAAGATGCATAGGGCCAGAGTCCTGATACTTAGGGGGACGGAGTCGCAAGATGCATAGGGAGAGAGTGCTGACACATAGGGGGATGGAGTCCCAAGATGCAAAGGGCCATAGTGCTAATACTTAGGGGTATGGAGTCCCAAGGTGCATTGGGCCAGAGTCCTGACACATAGGGGGACGGAGTCCAAAGATGCATAGGGCCAGAGTCCTGACACATAGGGGGACGAAGTCCAAAGATGCATAGGGCCAGAGTGCTGATCCTTAGGGGGACGGAGTCCCAAAATGCATAGGGCCGGAGTGCTGATACTTAGGGAGACGGAGTCCCAAGATGCATTGGGCCAGAGTGCTGATACGTAGGGGGATGGAGTCCCAAGATGCATAGGGCCAGAGTCCTGACACATAGGGGAACGGAGTCCCAAGATGCATAGGGCCAGAGTGCTGATACTTACGGGAACGGAGTCCCAAGATTCTTAGGGCTAGAGTCCTGACACATAGCGGGACGAAGTCCAAAGATGCATAGGGCCAGAGTACTGATACTTAGGGGGATGGAGTCCCAAGATGCATAGGGCCAGAGTCCTGATATATAGGGGGGCGGAATCCCAAGATGCTTAGGGCTAGAATGCTGATACTTAGGGGGACGGAGTCCCAAGATGCATAGGGCCAGAGTCCTGACACATAGGGGAACGGAGTCCCAAGATGCATAGTGCCAGAGTGCTGATACTTACGGGAACGGAGTCCCAAGATGCTTAGGGCTAGAGTCCTGACACATAGCGGGACGAAGTCCAAAGATGCATAGGGCCAGAGTGCTGATACTCAGGGGGACGGATTCCAAAGATGCATAGGGCCAGAGTCCTGATACTTAGGGGGACGGAGTCCCAAAATGCATAGGGTCGGAGTCCTGACACATAGGGGGATGTATTCCCAAGATGCATAGGGCCAGAGTACTGATACTTAGGGGGATGGAGTCCCAAGAAGCATTGGGCCAGAGTGCTGATACTTAGGGGGACGGAGTCCCAAGATGTATAGGGCCAGGGTCCTGACACATAGGGGGACGGAGACCCAAGATGCATAAAGCCAGAGTCCTGATACTTAGGGGGACGGAGTCCCAAGATGCATAGGGCCAGAGTGCTGATACTTAGGGGGACGCAGTCCCAAGATGCATAGGGCCAGAGACCTGACACATGGGGGGAAGGAGTCCCAAGATGCATAGGGCCAGAGTCCTGATACTTAGGGGGACGGAGTCCCAAGATGCATAGGGAGAGAGTGCTGACACATAGGGGGATGGAGTCCCAAGATGCAAAGGGCCAGAGTGCTAATACTTAGGGGTATGGAGTCCCAAGGTGCATGGGGCCAGAGTCCTGACACATAGGGGGACGGAGTCCCAAGATGCATAGGGCCAGAGTCCTGACACATAGGGGGACGAAGTCCAAAGATGCATAGGGCCAGAGTGCTGATCCTTAGGGGGACGGGGTCCCAAGATGCATAGGGCCAGAGTGCTGATACTTAGGGACACGGAGTCCCAAGATGCATAGGGCCAGAGTCCTGATATATAGGGGGGCGGAGTCCCAAGATGCTTAGGGCTAGAATGCTGAAACTTAGGGGGACGGAGTCCCAAGATGCATAGGGCCAGAGTCCTGACACATAGGGAAACGGAGTCCCAAGATGCATAGGGCCAGAGTGCAGATACTTACGGGAACGGAGTCCCAAGATGCATAGGGCTAGAGTCCTGACACATAGCGGGACGAAGTCCAAAGATGCATAGGGCCAGAGTCCTGATACTTAGGGGGACGGAGTCCCAAGATGCATAGGGCCAGAGTCCTGACACATAGGGGGATGTAGTCCCAAGATGCATATGGCCAGAGTCCTGATACTTAGGGGGACGGAGTCCCAAGATGCATAGGGCCAGAGTGCTGATACTTAGGGGGACGCAGTCCCAAGATGCATAGGGCCAGAGACCTGACACATGGGGGGAAGGAGTCCCAAGATGCATAGTGCCAGAGTCCTGATTCTTAGGGGGACGGAGTCCCAAGATGCATAGGGAGAGAGTGCTGACACATAGGGGGATGGAGTCCCAAGATGCAAAGGGCCAGAGTGCTAATACTAAGGGGTATGGAGTCCCAAGGTGCATGGGGCCAGAGTCCTGACACATAGGGGGACGGAGTCCCAAGATGCATAGGGCCAGAGTCCTGACACATAGGGGGACGAAGTCCAAAGATGCATAGGGCCAGAGTGCTGATCCTTAGGGGGACGGGGTCCCAAGATGCATACGGCCAGAGTGCTGATACTTAGGGACACGGAGTCCCAAGATGCATAGGGCCAGAGTCCTGATATATAGGGGGGCGGAGTCCCAAGATGCTTAGGGCTAGAATGCTGAAACTTAGGGGGACGGAGTCCCAAGATGCATAGGGCCAGAGTCCTGACACATAGGGAAACGGAGTCCCAAGATGCATAGGGCCAGAGTGCTGATACTTACGGGAACGGAGTCCCAAGATGCATAGGGCTAGAGTCCTGACACATAGCGGGACGAAGTCCAAAGATGCATAGGGCCAGAGTCCTGATACTTAGGGGGACGGAGTCCCAAGATGCATAGGGCCAGAGTCCTGACACATAGGGGGATGTAGTCCCAAGATGCATATGGCCAGAGTCCTGATACTTAGGGGGATGGAGTCCCAAGATGCATTGGGCCAGAGTGCTGATACTTATGGGGACGGAGTCCCAAGATGTATAGGGCCAGGGTCCTGACACATAGGGGGACGGAGACCCAAGATGCATAAAGCCAGAGTCCTGATACTTAGGGGGACGGAGTCCCAAGATTCATAGGGCCAGGCTCATTACACATAGGGGGGCGGAGTCCGAAGATGCATAGGGCCAGAGTGCTGATACTTAGGGGGACAGAGTCCCAAGATGCAATGGGCCAGAGTCCTGATACTTACGGGGACGGAGTCCCAAAATGCATAGGGCTAGAGTCCTGACATATAGGAGGACGAAGTCTCAAGATGCATAGGGCCAGAGTGCTGATCCTTAGGGGGACGGAGTCCCAAGATGCATAGGGCCAGAGTCCTGATATATAGCGGGGCGGAGTCCCAAGATGCTTAGGGCCAGAATACTGATACTTAGGGGGACGGAGTCCCAAGATGCATAGGGCCAGAGTCCTGACATATAGGGGAACGGAGTCCCAAGATGCATAGGGCTAGAGTCCTGACACTTAGCGGGACGAAGTCCAAAGATGCATAGGGCCAGAGAGCTGATACTTAGGGGGACGGAGTCCAAAGATGCATAGGGCCAGAGTGCTAATACTTAGTGGGATGGAGTCCCAAGATGCATAGGGCCAGAGTGCTGATACTTAGGGGGATGTAGTCCCAAGATGCATATGGCCAGAGTCCTAATACTTAGGGGGATGGAGTCCCAAGATGCATTGGGCCAGAGTGCTGATACTTAGGGGGACGGAGTCCCAAGATGTATAGGGCCAGGGTCCTGACACATAGGGGGACGGAGACCCAAGATGCATAAAGCCAGAGTCCTGATACTTAGGGGGACGGAGTCCCAAGATTCATAGGGCCAGGCTCCTTACACATAGGGGGGCGGAGTCCGAAGATGCATAGGGCCAGAGTGCTGATACTTAGGGGGACAGAGTCCAAAGATTCATAGGGCCAGAGTGCTAATACTTAGGGGGATGGAGTCCCAAGATGCATAGGGCTAGTGTGCTGATACTTAGGGGGACGGAGTCCCAAGATGCATAGGGCCAGAGTGCTGATACTTAGGGGGACGGAGTCCCAAGATGCATAGGGCCAGAGTCCTCACACATGGGGGGAAGGAGTCCCAAGATGCATAGGGCCAGAGTCCTGATACTTAGGGGGACGGAGTCCCAAGATGCATAGGGAGAGAGTGCTGACACATAGGGGGATGGAGTCCCAAGATGCAAAGGGCCAGAGTGCTAATACTTAGGGGTATGGAGTCCCAAGGTGCATGGGGCCAGAGTCCTGACACACAGGGGGACGGAGTCCCAAGATGCATAGGGCCAGAGTCCTGACACATAGGGGGACGAAGTCCAAAGATGCATAGGGCCAGAGTGCTGATCCTTAGGGGGACGGAGTCCCAAGATGCATAGGGCCAGAGTGCTGATACTTAGGGACACGGAGTCCCAAGATTCATTGGGCCAGAGTGCTGATACTTATGGGGACGGAGTCCCAAGATGCATAGGGCCAGAGTCCTGATACTTAGGGGGACGGAGTGCCAAGATACATAGGGCCAGAGTGCTGATACTTAGACGGACGGTGTCCCAAGATGCATAGGGCCAGAGTCTTGATACTTAGGGGGATGGAGTCCCAAGATGCATAGGGCCAGAGTCCTGATACTTAGGGGGACGGAGTCCCAAGATTCTTAGGGCCAGGGTCCTGACACATAGGGGGGCGGAGTCCCAAGATGCATAGGGCCAGAGTGCTGATACTTAGGGGGACAGAGTCCAAAGATGCATAGGGCCAGAGTGCTAATACTTAGGGGGATGGAGTCCCAAGATGCATAGGGCTAGTGTGCTGATACTTAGGGGGACGGAGTAACAAGATGCATAGGGCCAGAGTGCTGATACTTAGGGGGACGGAGTCCCAAGATGCATAGGGCCAGAGTCCTAACACATGGGGGGAAGGAGTCCCAAGATGCATAGGGCCAGAGTCCTGATACTTAGGGGGACGGAGTCGCAAGATGCATAGGGAGAGAGTGCTGACACATAGGGGGATGGAGTCCCAAGATGCAAAGGGCCATAGTGCTAATACTTAGGGGTATGGAGTCCCAAGGTGCATTGGGCCAGAGTCCTGACACATAGGGGGACGGAGTCCAAAGATGCATAGGGCCAGAGTCCTGACACATAGGGGGACGAAGTCCAAAGATGCATAGGGCCAGAGTGCTGATCCTTAGGGGGACGGAGTCCCAAAATGCATAGGGCCGGAGTGCTGATACTTAGGGAGACGGAGTCCCAAGATGCATTGGGCCAGAGTGCTGATACGTAGGGGGATGGAGTCCCAAGATGCATAGGGCCAGAGTCCTGACACATAGGGGAACGGAGTCCCAAGATGCATAGGGCCAGAGTGCTGATACTTACGGGAACGGAGTCCCAAGATTCTTAGGGCTAGAGTCCTGACACATAGCGGGACGAAGTCCAAAGATGCATAGGGCCAGAGTACTGATACTTAGGGGGATGGAGTCCCAAGATGCATAGGGCCAGAGTCCTGATATATAGGGGGGCGGAATCCCAAGATGCTTAGGGCTAGAATGCTGATACTTAGGGGGACGGAGTCCCAAGATGCATAGGGCCAGAGTCCTGACACATAGGGGAACGGAGTCCCAAGATGCATAGTGCCAGAGTGCTGATACTTACGGGAACGGAGTCCCAAGATGCTTAGGGCTAGAGTCCTGACACATAGCGGGACGAAGTCCAAAGATGCATAGGGCCAGAGTGCTGATACTCAGGGGGACGGATTCCAAAGATGCATAGGGCCAGAGTCCTGATACTTAGGGGGACGGAGTCCCAAAATGCATAGGGCCGGAGTCCTGACACATAGGGGGATGTATTCCCAAGATGCATAGGGCCAGAGTACTGATACTTAGGGGGATGGAGTCCCAAGAAGCATTGGGCCAGAGTGCTGATACTTATGGGGACGGAGTCCCAAGATGCATAGGGCCAGAGTCCTGATACTTAGGGGGACGGAGTGCCAAGATACATAGGGCCAGAGTGCTGATACTTAGGCGGACGGTGTCCCAAGATGCATAGGGCCAGAGTCTTGATACTTAGGGGGATGGAGTCCCAAGATGCATAGGGCCAGAGTCCTGATACTTAGGGGGACGGAGTCCCAAGATTCTTAGGGCCAGGGTCCTGACACATAGGGGGGCGGAGTCCCAAGATGCATAGGGCCAGAGTGCTGATACTTAGGGGGACAGAGTCCAAAGATGCATAGGGCCAGAGTGCTAATACTTAGGGGGATGGAGTCCCAAGATGCATAGGGCTAGTGTGCTGATACTTAGGGGGACGGAGTAACAAGATGCATAGGGCCAGAGTGCTGATACTTAGGGGGACGGAGTCCCAAGATGCATAGGGCCAGAGTCCTAACACATGGGGGAAGGAGTCCCAAGATGCATATGGCCAGAGTCCTGATACTTAGGGGGACGGAGTCGCAAGATGCATAGGGAGAGAGTGCTGACACATAGGGGGATGGAGTCCCAAGATGCAAAGGGCCATAGTGCTAATACTTAGGGGTATGGAGTCCCAAGGTGCATTGGGCCAGAGTCCTGACACATAGGGGGACGGAGTCCAAAGATACATAGGGCCAGAGTCCTGACACATAGGGGGACGAAGTCCAAAGATGCATAGGGCCAGAGTGCTGATCCTTAGGGGGACGGAGTCCCAAAATGCATAGGGCCGGAGTGCTGATACTTAGGGAGACGGAGTCCCAAGATGCATTGGGCCAGAGTGCTGATACGTAGGGGGATGGAGTCCCAAGATGCATAGGGCCAGAGTCCTGACACATAGGGGAACGGAGTCCCAAGATGCATAGGGCCAGAGTGCTGATACTTACGGGAACGGAGTCCCAAGATTCTTAGGGCTAGAGTCCTGACACATAGCGGGACGAAGTCCAAAGATGCATAGGGCCAGAGTACTGATACTTAGGGGGATGGAGTCCCAAGATGCATAGGGCCAGAGTCCTGATATATAGGGGGGCGGAATCCCAAGATGCTTAGGGCTAGAATGCTGATACTTAGGGGGACGGAGTCCCAAGATGCATAGGGCCAGAGTCCTGACACATAGGGGAACGGAGTCCCAAGATGCATAGTGCCAGAGTGCTGATACTTACGGGAACGGAGTCCCAAGATGCTTAGGGCTAGAGTCCTGACACATAGCGGGACGAAGTCCAAAGATGCATAGGGCCAGAGTGCTGATACTCAGGGGGACGGATTCCAAAGATGCATAGGGCCAGAGTCCTGATACTTAGGGGGACGGAGTCCCAAAATGCATAGGGCCGGAGTCCTGACACATAGGGGGATGTATTCCCAAGATGCATAGGGCCAGAGTACTGATACTTAGGGGGATGGAGTCCCAAGAAGCATTGGGCCAGAGTGCTGATACTTAGGGGGACGGAGTCCCAAGATGTATAGGGCCAGGGTCCTGACACATAGGGGGACGGAGACCCAAGATGCATAAAGCCAGAGTCCTGATACTTAGGGGGACGGAGTCCCAAGATGCATAGGGCCAGAGTGCTGATACTTAGGGGGACGCAGTCCCAAGATGCATAGGGCCAGAGACCTGACACATGGGGGGAAGGAGTCCCAAGATGCATAGGGCCAGAGTCCTGATACTTAGGGGGACGGAGTCCCAAGATGCATAGGGAGAGAGTGCTGACACATAGGGGGATGGAGTCCCAAGATGCAAAGGGCCAGAGTGCTAATACTTAGGGGTATGGAGTCCCAAGGTGCATGGGGCCAGAGTCCTGACACATAGGGGGACGGAGTCCCAAGATGCATAGGGCCAGAGTCCTGACACATAGGGGTACGAAGTCCAAAGATGCATAGGGCCAGAGTGCTGATCCTTAGGGGGACGGGGTCCCAAGATGCATAGGGCCAGAGTGCTGATACTTAGGGACACGGAGTCCCAAGATGCATAGGGCCAGAGTCCTGATATATAGGGGGGCGGAGTCCCAAGATGCTTAGGGCTAGAATGCTGAAACTTAGGGGGACGGAGTCCCAAGATGCATAGGGCCAGAGTCCTGACACATAGGGAAACGGAGTCCCAAGATGCATAGGGCCAGAGTGCAGATACTTACGGGAACGGAGTCCCAAGATGCATAGGGCTAGAGTCCTGACACATAGCGGGACGAAGTCCAAAGATGCATAGGGCCAGAGTCCTGATACTTAGGGGGACGGAGTCCCAAGATGCATAGGGCCAGAGTCCTGACACATAGGGGGATGTAGTCCCAAGATGCATATGGCCAGAGTCCTGATACTTAGGGGGATGGAGTCCCAAGATGCATTGGGCCAGAGTGCTGATACTTAGGGGGACGGAGTCCCAAGATGTATAGGGCCAGGGTCCTGACACATAGGGGGACGGAGACCCAAGATGCATAAAGCCAGAGTCCTGATACTTAGGGGGACGGAGTCCCAAGATTCATAGGGCCAGGCTCCTTACACATAGGGGGGCAGAGTCCGAAGATGCATAGGGCCAGAGTGCTGATACTTAGGGGGACAGAGTCCAAAGATTCATAGGGCCAGAGTGCTATTACTTAGGGGGATGGAGTCCCAAGATGCATAGGGCTAGTGTGCTGATACTTAGGGGGACGGAGTCCCAAGATGCATAGGGCCAGAGTGCTGATACTTAGGGGGACGGAGTCCCAAGATGCATAGGGCCAGAGTCCTGACACATGGGGGGAAGGAGTCCCAAGATGCATAGGGCCAGAGTCCTGATACTTAGGGGGACGAAGTCCCAAGATGCATAGGGAGAGAGTGTTGACACATAGGGGGATGGAGTCCCAAGATGCAAAGGGCCAGAGTGCTAATACTTAGGGGTATGCAGTCCCAAGGTGCATGGGGCCAGAGTCCTGACACATAGGGGGACGGAGTCCCAAGATGCATAGCGCCAGAGTCCTGACACATAGGGGGACGAAGTCCAAAGATGCATAGGGCCAGAGTGCTGATCCTAAGGGGGACGGAGTCCCAAGATGCATAGGGCCAGAGTGCTGATACTTAGGGACACGGAGTCCCAAGATTCATTGGGCCAGAGTGCTGATACTTATGGGGACGGAGTCCCAAGATGCATAGGGCCAGAGTCTTGATACTTAGGGGGATGGAGTCCCAAGATGCATAGGGCCAGAGTCCTGACACATAGGGGGACGGAGTCCCAAGATGCCTAGGGCCAGATTGCTGATACTTAAGGGGACAGAGTCCCAAGATGCAATGGGCCAGAGTCCTGATACTTACGGGGACGGAGTCCCAAAATGCATAGGGCTAGAGTCCTGACATATAGGAGGACGAAGTCTCAAGATGCATAGGGCCAGAGTGCTGATACTTACGGGAACGGAGTCCCAAGATGCTTAGGGCAAGAGTCCTGACACATAGCGGGTCGAAGTCCAAAGATGCATAGGGCCAGAGTGCTGATACTCAGGGGGACGGATTCCCAAGATGCATAGGGCCAGAGTCCTGATACTTAGGGGGACGGAGTCCCAAAATGCATAGGGCCAGAGTCCTGACACATAGGGGGATGTATTCCCAAGATGCATAGGGCCAGAGTACTGATACTTAGGGGGATGGAGTCCCAAGAAGCATTGGGCCAGAGTGCTGATACTTAGGGGGACGGAGTCCCAAGATGTATAGGGCCAGGGTCCTGACACATAGGGGGACGGAGACCCAAGATGCATAAAGCCAGAGTCCTGATACTTAGGGGGACGGAGTCCCAAGATGCATAGGGCCAGAGTGCTGATACTTAGTGGGACGCAGTCCCAAGGTGCATAGGGCCAGAGACCTGACACATGGGGGGAAGGAGTCCCAAGATGCATAGGGCCAGAGTCCTGATACTTAGGGGGACGGAGTCCCAAGATGCATAGGGAGAGAGTGCTGACACATAGGGGGATGGAGTCCCAAGATGCATAGGGCTAGAGTCCTGACATATAGGAGGACGAAGTCTCAAGATGCATAGGGCCAGAGTGCTGATCCTTAGGGGGACGGAGTCCCAAGATGCATAGGGCCAGAGTCCTGATATATAGCGGGGCGGAGTCCCAAGATGCTTAGGGCCAGAATACTGATACTTAGGGGGACGGAGTCCCAAGATGCATAGGGCCAGAGTCCTGACATATAGGGGAACGGAGTCCCAAGATGCATAGGGCTAGAGTCCTGACACTTAGCGGGACGAAGTCCAAAGATGCATAGGGCCAGAGAGCTGATACTTAGGGGGACGGAGTCCAAAGATGCATAGGGCCAGAGTGCTAATACTTAGTGCGATGGAGTCCCAAGATGCATAGGGCCAGAGTGCTGATACTTAGGGGGATGTAGTCCCAAGATGCATATGGCCAGAGTCCTAATACTTAGGGGGATGGAGTCCCAAGATGCATTGGGCCAGAGTGCTGATACTTAGGGGGACGGAGTCCCAAGATGTATAGGGCCAGGGTCCTGACACATAGGGGGACGGAGACCCAAGATGCATAAAGCCAGAGTCCTGATACTTAGGGGGACGGAGTCCCAAGATTCATAGGGCCAGGCTCCTTACACATAGGGGGGCGGAGTCCGAAGATGCATAGGGCCAGAGTGCTGATACTTAGGGGGACAGAGTCCAAAGATTCATAGGGCCAGAGTGCTAATACTTAGGGGGATGGAGTCCCAAGATGCATAGGGCTAGTGTGCTGATACTTAGGGGGACGGAGTCCCAAGATGCATAGGGCCAGAGTGCTGATACTTAGGGGGACGGAGTCCCAAGATGCATAGGGCCAGAGTCCTCACACATGGGGGGAAGGAGTCCCAAGATGCATAGGGCCAGAGTCCTGATACTTAGGGGGACGAAGTCCCAAGATGCATAGGGAGAGAGTGCTGACACATAGGGGGATGGAGTCCCAAGATGCAAAGGGCCAGAGTGCTAATACTTAGGGGTATGGAGTCCCAAGGTGCATGGGGCCAGAGTCCTGACACATAGGGGGACGGAGTCCAAAGATGCATAGGGCCAGAGTCCTGACACATAGGGGGACGAAGTCCAAAGATGCATAGGGCCAGAGTGCTGATCCTTAGGGGGACGGAGTCCCAAGATGCATAGGGCCAGAGTGCTGATACTTAGGGACACGGAGTCCCAAGATTCATTGGGCCAGAGTGCTGATACTTATGGGGACGGAGTCCCAAGATGCATAGGGCCAGAGTCCTGATACTTATGGGGACGGAGTGCCAAGATACATAGGGCCAGAGTGCTGATACTTAGGCGGACGGTGTCCCAAGATGCATAGGGCCAGAGTCTTGATACTTAGGGGGATGGAGTCCCAAGATGCATAGGGCCAGAGTCCTGATACTTAGGGGGACGGAGTCCCAAGATTCTTAGGGCCAGGGTCCTGACACATAGGGGGGCGGAGTCCCAAGATGCATAGGGCCAGAGTGCTGATACTTAGGGGGACAGAGTCCAAAGATGCATAGGGCCAGAGTGCTAATACTTAGGGGGATGGAGTCCCAAGATGCATAGGGCTAGTGTGCTGATACTTAGGGGGACGGAGTAACAAGATGCATAGGGCCAGAGTGCTGATACTTAGGGGGACGGAGTCCCAAGATGCATAGGGCCAGAGTCCTAACACATGGGGGGAAGGAGTCTCAAGATGCATAGGGCCAGAGTCCTGATACTTAGGGGGACGGAGTCGCAAGATGCATAGGGAGAGAGTGCTGACACATAGGGGGATGGAGTCCCAAGATGCAAAGGGCCATAGTGCTAATACTTAGGGGTATGGAGTCCCAAGGTGCATTGGGCCAGAGTCCTGACACATAGGGGGACGGAGTCCAAAGATGCATAGGGCCAGAGTCCTGACACATAGGGGGACGAAGTCCAAAGATGCATAGGGCCAGAGTGCTGATCCTTAGGGGGACGGAGTCCCAAAATGCATAGGGCCGGAGTGCTGATACTTAGGGAGACGGAGTCCCAAGATGCATTGGGCCAGAGTGCTGATACGTAGGGGGATGGAGTCCCAAGATGCATAGGGCCAGAGTCCTGACACATAGGGGAACGGAGTCCCAAGATGCATAGGGCCAGAGTGCTGATACTTACGGGAACGGAGTCCCAAGATTCTTAGGGCTAGAGTCCTGACACATAGCGGGACGAAGTCCAAAGATGCATAGGGCCAGAGTACTGATACTTAGGGGGATGGAGTCCCAAGATGCATAGGGCCAGAGTCCTGATATATAGGGGGGCGGAATCCCAAGATGCTTAGGGCTAGAATGCTGATACTTAGGGGGACGGAGTCCCAAGATGCATAGGGCCAGAGTCCTGACACATAGGGGAACGGAGTCCCAAGATGCATAGTGCCAGAGTGCTGATACTTACGGGAACGGAGTCCCAAGATGCTTAGGGCTAGAGTCCTGACACATAGCGGGACGAAGTCCAAAGATGCATAGGGCCAGAGTGCTGATACTCAGGGGGACGGATTCCAAAGATGCATAGGGCCAGAGTCCTGATACTTAGGGGGACGGAGTCCCAAAATGCATAGGGTCGGAGTCCTGACACATAGGGGGATGTATTCCCAAGATGCATAGGGCCAGAGTACTGATACTTAGGGGGATGGAGTCCCAAGAAGCATTGGGCCAGAGTGCTGATACTTAGGGGGACGGAGTCCCAAGATGTATAGGGCCAGGGTCCTGACACATAGGGGGACGGAGACCCAAGATGCATAAAGCCAGAGTCCTGATACTTAGGGGGACGGAGTCCCAAGATGCATAGGGCCAGAGTGCTGATACTTAGGGGGACGCAGTCCCAAGATGCATAGGGCCAGAGACCTGACACATGGGGGGAAGGAGTCCCAAGATGCATAGGGCCAGAGTCCTGATACTTAGGGGGACGGAGTCCCAAGATGCATAGGGAGAGAGTGCTGACACATAGGGGGATGGAGTCCCAAGATGCAAAGGGCCAGAGTGCTAATACTTAGGGGTATGGAGTCCCAAGGTGCATGGGGCCAGAGTCCTGACACATAGGGGGACGGAGTCCCAAGATGCATAGGGCCAGAGTCCTGACACATAGGGGGACGAAGTCCAAAGATGCATAGGGCCAGAGTGCTGATCCTTAGGGGGACGGGGTCCCAAGATGCATAGGGCCAGAGTGCTGATACTTAGGGACACGGAGTCCCAAGATGCATAGGGCCAGAGTCCTGATATATAGGGGGGCGGAGTCCCAAGATGCTTAGGGCTAGAATGCTGAAACTTAGGGGGACGGAGTCCCAAGATGCATAGGGCCAGAGTCCTGACACATAGGGAAACGGAGTCCCAAGATGCATAGGGCCAGAGTGCAGATACTTACGGGAACGGAGTCCCAAGATGCATAGGGCTAGAGTCCTGACACATAGCGGGACGAAGTCCAAAGATGCATAGGGCCAGAGTCCTGATACTTAGGGGGACGGAGTCCCAAGATGCATAGGGCCAGAGTCCTGACACATAGGGGGATGTAGTCCCAAGATGCATATGGCCAGAGTCCTGATACTTAGGGGGATGGAGTCCCAAGATGTATTGGGCCAGAGTGCTGATACTTAGGGGGACGGAGTCCCAAGATGTATAGGGCCAGGGTCCTGACACATAGGGGGACGGAGACCCAAGATGCATAAAGCCAGAGTCCTGATACTTAGGGGGACGGAGTCCCAAGATTCATAGGGCCAGGCTCCTTACACATAGGGGGGCAGAGTCCGAAGATGCATAGGGCCAGAGTGCTGATACTTAGGGGGACAGAGTCCAAAGATTCATAGGGCCAGAGTGCTATTACTTAGGGGGATGGAGTCCCAAGATGCATAGGGCTAGTGTGCTGATACTTAGGGGGACGGAGTCCCAAGATGCATAGGGCCAGAGTGCTGATACTTAGGGGGACGGAGTCCCAAGATGCATAGGGCCAGAGTCCTGACACATGGGGGGAAGGAGTCCCAAGATGCATAGGGCCAGAGTCCTGATACTTAGGGGGACGAAGTCCCAAGATGCATAGGGAGAGAGTGCTGACACATAGGGGGATGGAGTCCCAAGATGCAAAGGGCCAGAGTGCTAATACTTAGGGGTATGCAGTCCCAAGGTGCATGGGGCCAGAGTCCTGACACATAGGGGGACGGAGTCCCAAGATGCATAGCGCCAGAGTCCTGACACATAGGGGGACGAAGTCCAAAGATGCATAGGGCCAGAGTGCTGATCCTAAGGGGGACGGAGTCAAAAGATGCATAGGGCCAGAGTGCTGATACTTAGGGACACGGAGTCCCAAGATTCATTGGGCCAGAGTGCTGATACTTATGGGGACGGAGTCCCAAGATGCATAGGGCCAGAGTCCTGATACTTAGGGGGACGGAGTGCCAAGATACATAGGGCCAGAGTGCTGATACTTAGGCGGACGGTGTCCCAAGATGCATAGGGCCAGAGTCTTGATACTTAGGGGGATGGAGTCCCAAGATGCATAGGGCCAGAGTCCTGACACATAGGGGGACGGAGTCCCAAGATGCCTAGGGCCAGAGTGCTGATACTTAAGGGGACAGAGTCCCAAGATGCAATGGGCCAGAGTCCTGATACTTACGGGGACGGAGTCCCAAAATGCATAGGGCTAGAGTCCTGACATATAGGAGGACGAAGTCTCAAGATGCATAGGGCCAGAGTGCTGATACTTACGGGAACGGAGTCCCAAGATGCTTAGGGCAAGAGTCCTGACACATAGCGGGTCGAAGTCCAAAGATGCATAGGGCCAGAGTGCTGATACTCAGGGGGACGGATTCCCAAGATGCATAGGGCCAGAGTCCTGATACTTAGGGGGACGGAGTCCCAAAATGCATAGGGCCAGAGTCCTGACACATAGGGGGATGTATTCCCCAAGATGCATAGGGCCAGAGTACTGATACTTAGGGGGATGGGAGTCCCAAGAAGCATTGGGCTAGAGTGCTGATACTTAGGGGGACGGAGTCCCAAGATGTATAGGGCCAGGGTCCTGACACATAGGGGGACGGAGACCCAAGATGCATAAAGCCAGAGTCCTGATACTTAGGGGGACGGAGTCCCAAGATGCATAGGGCCAGAGTGCTGATACTTAGTGGGACGCGAGTCCCAAGGTGCATAGGGCCAGAGACCTGACACATGGGGGGAAGGAGTCCCAAGATGCATAGGGCCAGAGTCCTGATACTTAGGGGGACGGAGTCCCAAGATGCATAGGGAGAGAGTGCTGACACATAGGGGGATGGAGTCCCAAGATGCAAAGGGCCAGAGTGCTAATACTTAGGGGTATGGAGTCCCAAGGTGCATGGGGCCAGAGTCCTGACACATAGGGGGACGGAGTCCCAAGATGCATAGGGCCAGAGTCCTGACACATAGGGGGACGAAGTCCAAAGATGCATAGGGCCAGAGTGCTGATCCTTAGGGGGACGGGGGTCCCAAGATGCATAGGGCCAGAGTGCTGATACTTAGGGACACGGAGTCCCAAGATGCATAGGGCCAGAGTCCTGATATATAGGGGGGCGGAGTCCCAAGATGCTTAGGGCTAGAATGCTGAAACTTAGGGGGACGGAGTCCCAAGATGCAAAGGGCCAGAGTCCTGACACATAGGGGAAACGGAGTCCCAAGATGCATAGGGCCAGAGTGCTGATACTTACGGGAACGGAGTCCCAAGATGCATAGGGCTAGAGTCCTGACACATAGCGGGACGAAGTCCAAAGATGCATAGGGCCAGAGTCCTGATACTTAGGGGGACGGAGTCCCAAGATGCATAGGGCCAGAGTCCTGACACATAGGGGGATGTAGTCCCAAGATGCATATGGCCAGAGTCCTGATACTTAGGGGGATGGAGTCCCAAGATGCATTGGGCCAGAGTGCTGATACTTAGGGGGACGGAGTCCCAAGATGTATAGGGCCAGGGTCCTGACACATAGGGGGACGGAGACCCAAGATGCATAAAGCCAGAGTCCTGATACTTAGGGGGACGGAGTCCCAAGATTCATAGGGCCAGGCTCCTTACACATAGGGGGGCGGAGTCCGAAGATGCATAGGGCCAGAGTGCTGATACTTAGGGGGACAGAGTCCAAAGATTCATAGGGCCAGAGTGCTAATACTTAGGGGGATGGAGTCCCAAGATGCATAGGGCTAGTGTGCTGATACTTAGGGGGACGGAGTCCCAAGATGCATAGGGCCAGAGTGCTGATACTTAGGGGGACGGAGTCCCAAGATGCATAGGGCCAGAGTCCTGACACATGGGGGGAAGGAGTCCCAAGATGCATATGGCCAGAGTCCTGATACTTAGGGGGATGGAGTCCCAAGATGCATTGGGCCAGAGTGCTGATACTTAGGGGGACGGAGTCCCAAGATGTATAGGGCCAGGGTCCTGACACATAGGGGGACGGAGACCCAAGATGCATAAAGCCAGAGTCCTGATACTTAGGGGGACGGGTCCCAAGATTCATAGGGCCAGGCTCCTTACACATAGGGGGGCGGAGTCCGAAGATGCATAGGGCCAGAGTGCTGATACTTAGGGGGACAGAGTCCAAAGATTCATAGGGCCAGAGTGCTAATACTTAGGGGGATGGAGTCCCAAGATGCATAGGGCTAGTGTGCTGATACTTAGGGGGACGGAGTCCCCAGATGCATAGGGCCAGAGTGCTGATACTTAGGGGGACGGAGTCCCAAGATGCATAGGGCCAGAGTCCTGACACATGGGGGGAAGGAGTCCCAAGATGCATAGGGCCAGAGTCCTGATACTTAGGGGGACGAAGTCCCAAGATGCATAGGGAGAGAGTGCTGACACATAGGGGGATGGAGTCCCAAGATGCAAAGGGCCAGAGTGCTAATACTTAGGGGTATGCAGTCCCAAGGTGCATGGGGCCAGAGTCCTGACACATAGGGGGACGGAGTCCCAAGATGCATAGGGCCAGAGTCCTGACACATAGGGGGACGAAGTCCAAAGATGCATAGGGCCAGAGTGCTGATCCTAAGGGGGACGGAGTCCCAAGATGCATAGGGCCGGAGTGCTGATACTTAGGGACACGGAGTCCCAAGATTCATTGGGCCAGAGTGCTGATACTTATGGGGACGGAGTCCCAAGATGCATAGGGCCAGAGTCCTGATACTTAGGGGGACGGAGTGCCAAGATACATAGGGCCAGAGTGCTGATACTTAGGCGGACGGTGTCCCAAGATGCATAGGGCCAGAGTCTTGATACTTAGGGGGATGGAGTCCCAAGATGCATAGGGCCAGAGTCCTGACACATAGGGGGACGGAGTCCCAAGATGCCTAGGGCCAGAGTGCTGATACTTAAGGGGACAGAGTCCCAAGATGCAATGGGCCAGAGTCCTGATACTTACGGGGACGGAGTCCCAAAATGCATAGGGCTAGAGTCCTGACATATAGGAGGACGAAGTCTCAAGATGCATAGGGCCAGAGTGCTGATCCTTAGGGGGACGGAGTCCCAAGATGCATAGGGCCAGAGTCCTGATATATAGGGGGGGCGAGTCCCAAGATGCTTAGGGCCAGAATACTGATACTTAGGGGGACGGAGTCCCAAGATGCATAGGGTCCGAGTCCTGACATATAGGGGAACGGAGTCCCAAGATGCATAGGGCTAGAGTCCTGACACTTAGCGGGACGAAGTCCAAAGATGCATAGGGCCAGAGAGCTGATACTTAGGGGGACGGAGTCCAAAGATGCATAGGGCCAGAGTGCTAATACTTAGTGGGATGGAGTCCCAAGATGCATAGGGTCAGAGTGCTGATACTTAGGGGGATGTAGTCCCAAGATGCATATGGCCAGAGTCCTGATACTTAGGGGGATGGAGTCCCAAGATGCATTGGGCCAGAGTGCTGATACTTAGGGGGACGGGAGTCCCAAGATGTATAGGGCCAGGGTCCTGACACATAGGGGGACGGAGACCCAAGATGCATAAAGCCAGAGTCCTGATACTTAGGGGGACGGAGTCCCAAGATTCATAGGGCCAGGCTCCTTACACATAGGGGGGCGGAGTCCGAAGATGCATAGGGCCAGAGTGCTGATACTTAGGGGGACAGAGTCCAAAGATTCATAGGGCCAGAGTGCTAATACTTAGGGGGATGGAGTCCCAAGATGCATAGGGCTAGTGTGCTGATACTTAGAGGGACGGAGTCCCAAGATGCATAGGGCCAGAGTGCTGATACTTAGGGGGATGGAGTCCCAAGATGCAAAGGGCCAGAGTGCTAATACTTAGGGGTATGGAGTCCCAAGGTGCATGGGGACAGAGTCCTGACACATAGGGGGACGAAGTCCAAAGATGCATAGGGCCAGAGTGCTGATCCTTAGGGGGACGGGAGTCCCAAGATGCATAGGGAGAGAGTGCTGACACATAGGGGGATGGAGTCCCAAGATGCAAAGGGCCAGAGTGCTAATACTTAGGGGTATGGAGTCCCAAGGTGCATGGGGCCAGAGTCCTGACACATAGGGGGACGGAGTCCCAAGATGCATAGGGCCAGAGTCCTGACACATAGGGGGACGAAGTCCAAAGATGCATAGGGCCAGAGTGCTGATCCTTAGGGGGACGGGGGTCCCAAGATGCATAGGGCCAGAGTGCTGATACTTAGGGACACGGAGTCCCAAGATGCATAGGGCCAGAGTCCTGATATATAGGGGGGCGGAGTCCCAAGATGCTTAGGGCTAGAATGCTGAAACTTAGGGGGACGGAGTCCCAAGATGCATAGGGCCAGAGTCCTGACACATAGGGAAACGGAAGTCCCAAGATGCATAGGGCCAGAGTGCTGATACATACGGGAACGGAGTCCCAAGTTGCATAGGGCTAGAGTCCTGACACATAGCGGGACGAAGTCCAAAGATGCATAGGGCCAGAGTCCTGATACTTAGGGGGACGGAGTCCCAAGATGCATAGGGCCAGAGTCCTGACACATAGGGGGATGTAGTCCCAAGATGCATATGGCCAGAGTCCTGATACTTAGGGGGATGGAGTCCCAAGATGCATTGGGCCAGAGTGCTGATACTTAGGGGGACGGAGTCCCAAGATGTATAGGGCCAGGGTCCTGACACATAGGTGGACGGAGACCCAAGATGCATAAAGCCAGAGTCCTGATACTAGGGGGACGGAGTCCCAAGATTCATAGGGCCAGGCTCCTTACACATAGGGGGGCGGAGTCCGAAGATGCATAGGGCCAGAGTGCTGATACTTAGGGGGACAGAGTCCAAAGATTCATAGGGCCAGAGTGCTAATACTTAGGGGGATGGAGTCCAAGATGCATAGGGCTAGTGTGCTGATACTTAGGGGGACGGAGTCCCAAGATGCATAGGGCCAGAGTGCTGATACTTAGGGGGACGGGAGTCCCAAGATGCATAGGGCCAGAGTCCTGACACATAGGGGGACGAAGTCCAAAGATGCATAGGGCCAGAGTGCTGATCCTTAGGGGGACGGAGTCCCAGATGCATAGGGCCAGAGTGCTGATACTTAGGGACACGGAGTCCCAAGATTCATTGGGCCAGAGTGCTGATACTTATGGGGACGGATTCCCAAGATGCATAGGGCCAGAGTCCTGATACTTAGGGGGACGGAGTGCCAAGATACATAGGGCCAGAGTGCTGATACTTAGGCGGACGGTGTCCCAAGATGCATAGGGCCAGAGTCTTGATACTTAGGGGGATGGAGTCCCAAGATGCATAGGGCCAGAGTCCTGACACATAGGGGGACGGGAAGTCCCAAGATGCCTAGGGCCAGAGTGCTGATACTTAAGGGGACAGAGTCCCAAGATGCAATGGCCAGAGACCTGATACTTACGGGGACGGAGTCCCAAAATGCATAGGGCTAGAGTCCTGACATATAGGTGGACGAAGTCTCAAGATGCATAGGGCCAGAGTGCTGATCCTTAGGGGGACGGAGTCCCAAGATGCATAGGGCCAGAGTCCTGATATATAGGGGGGCGGAGTCCCAAGATGCTTAGGGCCAGAATACTGATACTTAGGGGGACGGAGTCCCAAGATGCATAGGGCCAGAGTCCTGACATATAGGGGAACGGAGTCCCAAGATGCATAGGGCTAGAGTCCTGACACTTAGCGGGACGAAGTCAAAGATGCATAGGGCCAGAGAGCTGATACTTAGGGGGGACGGAGTCCAAAGATGCATAGGGCCAGAGTGCTAATACTTAGTGGGATGGAGTCCCAAGATGCATAGGGTCAGAGTGCTGATACTTAGGGGGATGTAGTCCCAAGATGCATATGGCCAGAGTCCTGATACTTAGGGGGATGGAGTCCCAAGATGCATTGGGCCAGAGTGCTGATACTTAGGGGGACGGAGTCCCAAGATGTATAGGGCCAGGGTCCTGACACATAGGGGGACGGAGACCCAAGATGCATAAAGCCAGAGTCCTGATACTTAGGGGGACGGAGTCCCAAGATTCATAGGGCCAGTCTCCTTACACATAGGGGGGCGGATTCCGAAGATGCATAGGGCCAGAGTGCTGATACTTAGGGGGACAGAGTCCAAAGATTCATAGGGCCAGAGTGCTAATACTTAGGGGGATAGAGTCCCAAGATGCATAGGGCTAGTGTGCTGATACTTAGAGGGACGGAGTCCCAAGATGCATAGGGCCAGAGTGCTGATACTTAGGGGGATGGAGTCCCAAGATGCAAAGGGCCAGAGTGCTAATACTTAGGGGTATGGAGTCCCAAGGTGCATGGGGCCAGAGTCCTGACACATAGGGGGATGAAGTCCCAAGATGCATAGGGCTAGAGTCCTGACACTTAGCGGGACGAAGTCCAAAGATGCATAGGGCCAGAGAGCTGATACTTAGGGGGACGGAGTCCAAAGATGCATAGGGCCAGAGTACTAATACTTAGTGGGATGGAGTCCCAAGATGCATAGGGCCAGAGTGCTGATACTTAGGGGGATGGAGTCCCAAGATGCATAGGGCCAAAGTGCTGATACTTAGGGGGACGGAGTCCCAAGTTGCATAGGGCCAGAGTCCTGATACTTAGGGGGACGGAGTCCCAAGATGCATAGGGCCAGAGTGCTGATACTTAGGGGGACGGAGTCCCAAGATGTATAGGACCAGGGTCCTGACACATAGGGAGACGGAGTCCTAAGGTACATAGGGCCAGAGTCCTGATACTTAGGGGGACGGAGTCCCAAAATGCTTAGGGCCAGGGTCCTGACACATAGGGGGGCGGAGTCCCAAGATGCATAGGGCCAGAGTGCTGATACTTAGGGGGACAGAGTTCAAAGATGCATAGGGCCAGAGCGCTAATACTTAGGGGGATGGAGTCCCAAGATGCATAGGGCCAGAGTGCTAATACTTAGGGGGACGGAGTCCCAAGTTGCATTGGGCCAGAGTCCTGACACATAGGGGGACGAAGTCCCAAGACGCATAAGGCCAGTGTGCTGATACTTAGGGGGACGGAGTCCCAAGATGCATAGGGCCATAGTGGTGACACATAGTGGGACGGAATCCCAAGATGCATAGGGCCAGAGTGCTGAAACTTAGGGGGACGGAGTCCCAAGATGCATAGGGCCAGAGTCCTGACACATAGGGGGACGGAGTCCCAAGATGCCTAGGGCCAGAGTGCTGATACTTAAGGGGACGGAGTCCAAAGATGCATAGGGCCAGAGCGTCATAGGGCCAGAGTCCCAAGATTCTTAGGGCCAGGGTCCTGATACTTAGGGGAGCGGAGTCCGAAGATGCATAGGGCCAGAGTGCTGATACTTAGGGGGACAGAGTCCAAAGATGCATAGGGCCAGAGTGCTAATGCTTAGGGGGATGGAGTCCTAAGATGCATAGGGCTAGTGTGCTGACACTTAGGGGGACGGAGTCCCAAGATGCATAGGGTCAGAGTCCTGACACATAGGGGAACGGAGTCCCAAGATGAATAGGGCCAGAGTGCTGATACTTACGGGAACAGAGTCCAAAGATGCATAGGGCTAGAGTCCTGACACATAGCGGGACAAAGTCCAAAGATGCATAAAGCTAGAGTCCTGATACTTTGGGGGACGGAGTCCCAAGATTCTTAGGGCCAGGGTCCTGACACATAGGGGGGCGGAGTCCGAAGATGCATAGGGCCAGAGTGCTGATACTTAGGGGGACAGAGTCCAAAGATGCATAGGGCCAGAGTGCTAATACTTAGGGGGATGGAGTCCCAAGATGCATAGGGCTAGTGTGCTGATACTTAGGGGGACGGAGTCCCAAGATGCATAGGGCCAGAGTCCTGATACTTAGGGGGACGGAGTCCCAAGATGCATAGGGAGAGAGTGCTGACACATAGGGGGATGGAGTCCCAAGATGCAAAGGGCCAGAGTGCTAATACTTAGGGGTAGGGAGTCCCAAGGTGCATGGGGCCAGAGTACTGACACATAGGGGGACGGAGTCCCAAGATGCATAGGGCCAGAGTCCTGACACATAGGGGGACGAAGTCCAAAGATGCATAGGGCCAGAGTGTTGATCCTTAGGGGGACGGAGTCCCAAGATGCATAGGGCCAGAGTGCTGATACTTAGGGACACGGAGTCCCATGATGCATAGGGCCAGAGTCCTGATATATAGGGGGGCGGAGTCCCAAGATGCTTAGGGCCAGAATGCTGATACTTAGGGGGACGGAGTCCCAAGATGCATAGGGCCTGAGTCCTGACACATAGGGGAACGGATTCCCAAGATGCATAGGGCCAGAGTGCTGATACTTACGGGAACGGAGTCCCAAGATGCATAGGGCTAGAGTGCTGACACATAGCGAGACGAAGTCCAAAGATGCATAGGGCCAGAGTCCTGATACTTAGGGGGATGGAGTCCCAAGATGCATAGGGCCAGAATGCTGATACTTAGGGGGACGGAGTCCCAAGATGTATAGGGCCAGGGTCCTGACACATAGGGGGACGGAGACCCAAGATGCATAAAGCCAGAGTCCTGATACTTAGGGGGACAGAGTCCCAAGATTCTTAGGGCCAGGGTCCTGACACATAGGGGGGCGGAGTCCGAAGATGCATAGGGCCAGAGTGCTGATACTTAGGGGGACAGAGTCCAAAGATGCATAGGGCCAGAGTGCTAATACTTAGGGGGATGGAGTCCTAAGATGCATAGGGCTAGTGTGCTGACACTTAGGGGGACGGAGTCCCAAGATGCATAGGGTCAGAGTCCTGACACATAGGGGAACGGAGTCCCAAGATGCATAGGGCCAGAGTGCTGATACTTACGGGAACGGAGTCCAAAGATGCATAGGGCTAGAGTCCTGACACATAGCGGGACAAAGTCCAAAGATGCATAAAGCCAGAGTCCTGATACTTAGGGGGACGGAGTCCCAAGATTCTTAGGGCCAGGGTCCTGACACATAGGGGGGCGGAGTCCCAAGATGCATAGGGCCAGAGTGCTGATACTTAGGGGGACAGAGTCCAAAGATGCATAGGGCCAGAGTGCTAATACTTAGGGGGATGGAGTCCCAAGATGCATAGGGCTAGTGTGCTGATACTTAGGGGGACGGAGTCCCTAGATGCATAGGGCCAGAGTCCTGATACTTAGGGGGACGGAGTCCCAAGATGCATAGGGAGAGAGTGCTGACACATAGGGGGATGGAGTCCCAAGATGCAAAGGGCCAGAGTGCTAATACTTAGGGGTAGGGAGTCCCAAGGTGCATGGGGCCAGAGTACTGACACATAGGGGGACGGAGTCCCAAGATGCATAGGGCCAGAGTCCTGACACATAGGGGGACGAAGTCCAAAGATGCATAGGGCCAGAGTGTTGATCCTTAGGGGGACGGAGTCCCAAGATGCATAGGGCCAGAGTGCTGATACTTAGGGACACGGAGTCCCATGATGCATAGGGCCAGAGTCCTGATATATAGGGGGGCGGAGTCCCAAGATGCTTAGGGCCAGAATGCTGATACTTAGGGGGACGGAGTCCCAAGATGCATAGGGCCTGAGTCCTGACACATAGGGGAACGGATTCCCAAGATGCATAGGGCCAGAGTGCTGATACTTACGGGAACGGAGTCCCAAGATGCATAGGGCTAGAGTGCTGACACATAGCGAGACGAAGTCCAAAGATGCATAGAGCCAGAGTGCTGATACTCATGGGGACGGATTCCCAAGATGCATAGGGCCAGAGTCCTGATACTTAGGGGGACGGAGTCCCAAGATGCATAGGGCCAGAGTCCTGACACATAGGGGGATGTAGTCCCAAGATGCATAGGGCCAGAGTCCTGATACTTAGGGGGATGGAGTCCCAAGATGCATAGGGCCAGAATGCTGATACTTAGGGGGACGGAGTCGCAAGATGTATAGGGCCAGGGTCCTGACACATAGGGGGACGGAGACCCAAGATGCATAAAGCCAGAGTCCTGATACTTAGGGGGACAGAGTCCCAAGATTCTTAGGGCCAGGGTCCTGACACATAGGGGGGCGGAGTCCGAAGATGCATAGGGCCAGAGTGCTGATACTTAGGGGGACAGAGTCCAAAGATGCATAGGGCCAGAGTGCTAATACTTAGGGGGATGGAGTCCTAAGATGCATAGGGCTAGTGTGCTGACACTTAGGGGGACGGAGTCCCAAGATGCATAGGGTCAGAGTCCTGACACATAGGGGAACGGAGTCCCAAGATGCATAGGGCCAGAGTGCTGATACTTACGGGAACGGAGTCCAAAGATGCATAGGGCTAGAGTCCTGACACATAGCGGGACAAAGTCCAAAGATGCATAAAGCCAGAGTCCTGATACTTAGGGGGACGGAGTCCCAAGATGCATAGGGCCTGAGTCCTGACACATAGGGGAACGGATTCCCAAGATGCATAGGGCCAGAGTGCTGATACTTACGGGAACGGAGTCCCAAGATGCATAGGGCTAGAGTGCTGACACATAGCGAGACGAAGTCCAAAGATGCATAGAGCCAGAGTGCTGATACTCATGGGGACGGATTCCCAAGATGCATAGGGCCAGAGTCCTGATACTTAGGGGGACGGAGTCCCAAGATGCATAGGGCCACAGTCCTGACACATAGGGGGATGTAGTCCCAAGATGCATAGGGCCAGAGTCCTGATACTTAGGGGGATGGAGTCCCAAGATGCATAGGGCCAGAATGCTGATACTTAGGGGGACGGAGTCCCAAGATGTATAGGGCCAGGGTCCTGACACATAGGGGGACGGAGACCCAAGATGCATAAAGCCAGAGTCCTGATACTTAGGGGGACAGAGTCCCAAGATTCTTAGGGCCAGGGTCCTGACACATAGGGGGGGCGGAGTCCGAAGATGCATAGGGCCAGAGTGCTGATACTTAGGGGGACAGAGTCCAAAGATGCATAGGGCCAGAGTGCTAATACTTAGGGGGATGGAGTCCTAAGATGCATAGGGCTAGTGTGCTGACACTTAGGGGGACGGAGTCCCAAGATGCATAGGGTCAGAGTCCTGACACATAGGGGAACGGAGTCCCAAGATGCATAGGGCCAGAGTGCTGATACTTACGGGAACGGAGTCCAAAGATGCATAGGGCTAGAGTCCTGACACATAGCGGGACAAAGTCCAAAGATGCATAAAGCCAGAGTCCTGATACTTAGGGGGACGGAGTCCCAAGATTCTTAGGGCCAGGGTCCTGACACATAGGGGGGCGGAGTCCCAAGATGCATAGGGCCAGAGTGCTGATACTTAGGGGGACAGAGTCCAAAGATGCATAGGGCCAGAGTGCTAATACTTAGGGGGATGGAGTCCCAAGATGCATAGGGCTAGTGTGCTGATACTTAGGGGGACGGAGTCCCTAGATGCATAGGGCCAGAGTCCTGATACTTAGGGGGACGGAGTCCCAAGATGCATAGGGAGAGAGTGCTGACACATAGGGGGATGGAGTCCCAAGATGCAAAGGGCCAGAGTGCTAATACTTAGGGGTAGGGAGTCCCAAGGTGCATGGGGCCAGAGTACTGACACATAGGGGGACGGAGTCCCAAGATGCATAGGGCCAGAGTCCTGACACATAGGGGGACGAAGTCCAAAGATGCATAGGGCCAGAGTGTTGATCCTTAGGGGGACGGAGTCCCAAGATGCATAGGGCCAGAGTGCTGATACTTAGGGACACGGAGTCCCATGATGCATAGGGCCAGAGTCCTGATATATAGGGGGGCGGAGTCCCAAGATGCTTAGGGCCAGAATGCTGATACTTAGGGGGACGGAGTCCCAAGATGCATAGGGCCTGAGTCCTGACACATAGGGGAACGGATTCCCAAGATGCATAGGGCCAGAGTGCTGATACTTACGGGAACGGAGTCCCAAGATGCATAGGGCTAGAGTGCTGACACATAGCGAGACGAAGTCCAAAGATGCATAGAGCCAGAGTGCTGATACTCATGGGGACGGATTCCCAAGATGCATAGGGCCAGAGTCCTGATACTTAGGGGGACGGAGTCCCAAGATGCATAGGGCCAGAGTCCTGACACATAGGGGGATGTAGTCCCAAGATGCATAGGGCCAGAGTCCTGATACTTAGGGGGATGGAGTCCCAAGATGCATAGGGCCAGAATGCTGATACTTAGGGGGACGGAGTCGCAAGATGTATAGGGCCAGGGTCCTGACACATAGGGGGACGGAGACCCAAGATGCATAAAGCCAGAGTCCTGATACTTAGGGGGACAGAGTCCCAAGATTCTTAGGGCCAGGGTCCTGACACATAGGGGGGCGGAGTCCGAAGATGCATAGGGCCAGAGTGCTGATACTTAGGGGGACAGAGTCCAAAGATGCATAGGGCCAGAGTGCTAATACTTAGGGGGATGGAGTCCTAAGATGCATAGGGCTAGTGTGCTGACACTTAGGGGGACGGAGTCCCAAGATGCATAGGGTCAGAGTCCTGACACATAGGGGAACGGAGTCCCAAGATGCATAGGGCCAGAGTGCTGATACTTACGGGAACGGAGTCCAAAGATGCATAGGGCTAGAGTCCTGACACATAGCGGGACAAAGTCCAAAGATGCATAAAGCCAGAGTCCTGATACTTAGGGGGACGGAGTCCCAAGATTCTTAGGGCCAGGGTCCTGACACATAGGGGGGCGGAGTCCCAAGATGCATAGGGCCAGAGTGCTGATACTTAGGGGGACAGAGTCCAAAGATGCATAGGGCCAGAGTGCTAATACTTAGGGGGATGGAGTCCCAAGATGCATAGGGCTAGTGTGCTGATACTTAGGGGGACGGAGTCCCTAGATGCATAGGGCCAGAGTCCTGATACTTAGGGGGACGGAGTCCCAAGATGCATAGGGAGAGAGTGGTGACACATAGGGGGATGGAGTCCCAAGATGCAAAGGGCCAGAGTGCTAATACTTAGGGGTAGGGAGTCCCAAGGTGCATGGGGCAAGAGTACTGACACATAGGTGGACGGATTCCCAAGATGCATAGGGCCAGAGTCCTGACACATAGGGGGACGAAGTCCAAAGATGCATGGGGCCAGAGTGCTGATCCTTAGGGGGACGGAGTCCAAAGATGCATAGGGCCAGAGTGCTGATACTTACGGGAACGGAGTCCAAAGATGCATAGGGCTAGAGTCCTGACACATAGCGGGACAAAGTCCAAAGATGCATAAAGCCAGAGTCCTGATACTTAGGGGGACGGAGTCCCAAGATTCTTATGGCCAGGGTCCTGACACATAGGGGGGCGGAGTCCGAAGATGCATAGGGCCAGAGTGCTGATACTTAGGGGGACAGAGTCCAAAGATGCATAGGGCCAGAGTGCTAATACTTAGGGGGATGGAGTCCCAAGATGCATAGGGCTAGTGTGCTGATACTCAGGGGGACGGAGTCCCAAGATGCATATGGCCAGAGTCCTGATACTTAGGGGGACGGAGTCCCAAGATGCATAGGGAGAGAGTGCTGACACATAGGGGGATGGAGTCCCAAGATGCAAAGGGCAAGAGTGCTAATACTTAGGGGTATGGAGTCCCAAGGTGCATGGGGCCAGAGTCCTGACACATAGGGGGACGGAGTCCCAAGATGCATAGGGCCAGAGTCCTGACACATAGGGGGACGGAGTCCCAAGATGCATAGGGACAGAGTGCTGATACTTAGGGACACGGAGTCCCATGATGCATAGGGCCAGAGTCCTGACATTTAGGGGGGCGGAGTCCCAAGATGCTTAGGGCCAGAATGCTGATACTTAGGGGGACGGAGTCCCAAGATGCATAGGGCCAGAGTCCTGACACATAGGGGAACGGAGTCCCAAGATGCATAGGGCCAGAGTGCTGATACTTACGGGAACGGAGTCCCAAGATGCATAGGGCTAGAGTCCTGACACATAGCGGGATGAAGTCCAAAGATGCATAGGGCCAGAGTGCTGATACTCAGGGGGACGGATTCCCAAGATGCATAGGGCCAGAGTCCTGATACTTAGGGGGACTGAGTCCCAAGATGCATTGGGCCAGAGTCCTGACACATAGGGGGATGTAGTCCCAAGATGCATAGGGCCAGAGTCCTGATACTTAGGGGGATGGAGTCCCAAGATGCATAGGGCCAGAATGCTGATACTTAGGGGGACGGAGTCCCAAGATGTATAGGTCCAGGGTCCTGACACATAGGGGGACGGAGACCCAAGATGCATAAAGCCAGAGTCCTGATACTTAGGGGGACAGAGTCCCAAGATTCTTAGGGCCAGAGTCCTGACACATAGGGGAATGGAGTCCCAAGATGCATAGGGCCAGAGTGCTGATACTTAGGGGGACGGAGTCCCAAGATGCATAGGGCTAGAGTCCTGACACATAGCGGGACGTAGTCCAAAGTTGCATAGGGCCAGAGTGCTGATACTTAGGGGGATGGAGTCCCAAGATGCATAGGGCCAGAGTGCTGATACTTAGGGGGACGGAGTCCCAAGTTGCATAGGGCCAGAGTCCTGACTCATAGGGGTATGAAGTCCCAAGATGCATAGGACCAGAGTCCTGACACATAGGGGGATGGAGTCCCAAGATGCATAGGGCCAGAGTCCTGATACTTAGGGGGACGGAGTCCCAAAATGCATAGGGCCAGAGTGCTGATACTTAGGGGGACGGAGTCCCAAGATGTATAGGACCAGGGTCCTGACACATAGGTAGACGGAGTCCTAAGGTATATAGGGCCAGAGTCCTGATACTTAGGGGGACGGAGTCCCAAAATGCTTAGGGCCAGGGTACTGACACATAGGGGGGCAGAGTCCCAAGATGCATAGGGCCAGAGTGCTGATACTTAGAGGGACAGAGTCCAAAGATGCATAGGGCCAGAGCGCTAATACTTAGGGGGATGGAGTCCCAAGATGCATAGGGCCAGAGTGCTAAGACTTAGGGGGACGGAGTCCCAAGTTGCATTGGGGCAGAGTCCTGACACATAGGTGGACGAAGTCCCAAGACGCATAGGGCCAGTGTGCTGATACTTTGGGGGACGGAGTCCCAAGATGCATAGGGCCAGAGTGGTGACACATAGGGGGACGGAATCCCAAGATGCATAGGGCCAGAGTGCTGAAACTTAGGGGGACGGAGTCCCAAGATGCATAGGGCCAGAGTCCTGACACATAGGGGGACGGAGTCCCAAGATGCCTAGGGCAAGAGTGCTGATACTTAAGGGGACGGAGTCCAAAGATGCATAGGGCCAGAGTCCTGATCCTTATGGGGACGGAGTCCCAAAATGCATTGGGCTAGAGTCCTGACATATAGGGGGACGAAGTCCCAAGATGCATAGGGCCAGAGTGCTGACACATAGGGGGATGGAGTCCCAAGATGCAAAGGGCAAGAGTGCTAATACTTAGGGGTATGGAGTCCCAAGGTACATGGGGCCAGAGTCCTGACACATAGGGGGATGGAGTCCCAAGATGCATAGGGCCAGAGTCCTGACACATAGGGGGACGGAGTCCCAAGATGCATAGGGACAGAGTGCTGATACTTAGGGACACGGAGTCCCATGATGCATAGGGCCAGAGTCCTGACATATAGGGGGGCGGAGTCCAAAGATGCTTAGGGCCAGAATGCTGATACTTAGGGGGACGGAGTCCCAAGATGCATAGGGCCAGAGTGCTGATACTTACGGGAACGGAGTCCCAAGATGCATAGGGCTAGAGTCCTGACACATAGTGGGACGAAGTCCAAAGATGCATAGGGCCAGAGTGCTGATACTCAGGGGGATGGAGTCCCAAGATGCATAGGGCCAGAGTGCTAAGACTTAGGGGGACGGAGTCCCAAGTTGCATTGGGGCAGAGTCCTGACACATAGGTGGACGAAGTCCCAAGACGCATAGGGCCAGTGTGCTGATACTTTGGGGGACGGAGTCCCAAGATGCATAGGGCCAGAGTGGTGACACATAGGGGGACGGAATCCCAAGATGCATAGGGCCAGAGTGCTGAAACTTAGGGGGACGGAGTCCCAAGATGCATAGGGCCAGAGTCCTGACACATAGGGGGACGGAGTCCCAAGATGCCTAGGGCAAGAGTGCTGATACTTAAGGGGACGGAGTCCAAAGATGCATAGGGCCAGAGTCCTGATCCTTATGGGGACGGAGTCCCAAAATGCATTGGGCTAGAGTCCTGACATATAGGGGGACGAAGTCCCAAGATGCATAGGGCCAGAGTGCTGACACATAGGGGGATGGAGTCCCAAGATGCAAAGGGCAAGAGTGCTAATACTTAGGGGTATGGAGTCCCAAGGTACATGGGGCCAGAGTCCTGACACATAGGGGGATGGAGTCCCAAGATGCATAGGGCCAGAGTCCTGACACATAGGGGGACGGAGTCCCAAGATGCATAGGGACAGAGTGCTGATACTTAGGGACACGGAGTCCCATGATGCATAGGGCCAGAGTCCTGACATATAGGGGGGCGGAGTCCAAAGATGCTTAGGGCCAGAATGCTGATACTTAGGGGGACGGAGTCCCAAGATGCATAGGGCCAGAGTGCTGATACTTACGGGAACGGAGTCCCAAGATGCATAGGGCTAGAGTCCTGACACATAGTGGGACGAAGTCCAAAGATGCATAGGGCCAGAGTGCTGATACTCAGGGGGACGGATTCCCAAGATGCATAGGGCCAGAGTCCTGATACTTAGGGGGACTGAGTCCCAAGATGCATTGGGCCAGAGTCCTGACACATAGGGGGATGTAGTCCCAAGATGCATAGGGCCAGAGTCCTGATACTTAGGGGGATGGAGTCCCAAGATGCATAGGGCCAGAATGCTGATACTTAGGGGGACGGAGTCCCAAGATGTATAGGGCCAGGGTCCTGACACATAGGGGGACGGAGACCCAAGATGCATAAAGCCAGAGTCCTGATACTTGGGGGGACAGAGTCCCAAGATTCTTACGGCCAGGGTCCTGACACATAGGGGGGCGGAGTCCGAAGATGCATAGGGCCAGAGTGCTGATACTTAGGGGGACAGAGTCCAAAGATGGATAGGGCCAGAGTGCTAATACTTAGGGGGATGGAGTCCTAAGATGCATAGGGCTAGTGTGCTGACACTTAGGGGGAAGGAGTCCCAAGATGCATAGGGCCAGAGTCCTGACACATAGGGGAACGGAGTCCCAAGATGCATAAGGCCAGAGTGCTGATACTTAGGGGGACGGAGTCCCAAGATGCATAGGGCTAGAGTCCTGACACATAGCGGGACGTAGTCCAAAGTTGCATAGGGCCAGAGTGCTGACACTTAGGGGGATGGAGTCCCAAGATGCATAGGGCCAGAGTGCTGATACTTAGGGGGACGGAGTCCCAAGTTGCATAGGGCCAGAGTCCTGACTCATAGGGGTATGAAGTCCCAAGATGCATAGGACCAGAGTCCTGACACATAGGGGGATGGAGTCCCAAGATGCATAGGGCCAGAGTCCTGATACTTAGGGGGACGGAGTCCCAAAATGCATAGGGCCAGAGTGCTGATACTTAGGGGGACGGAGTCCCAAGATGTATAGGACCAGGGTCCTGACACATAGGGAGACGGAGTCCTAAGGTATATAGGGCCAGAGTCCTGATACTTAGGGGGACGGAGTCCCAAAATGCTTAGGGCCAGGGTACTGACACATAGGGGGGCAGAGTCCCAAGATGCATAGGGCCAGAGTGCTGATACTTAGAGGTCAGAGTCCAAAGATGCATAGGGCCAGAGCGATAATACTTAGGGGGATGGAGTCCCAAGATGCATAGGGCCAGAGTGCTAAGACTTAGGGGGACGGAGTCCCAAGTTTCATTGGGGCAGAGTCCTGACACATAGGTGGACGAAGTCCCAAGACGCATAGGGCCAGTGTGCTGATACTTTGGGGGACGGAGTCCCAAGATGCATAGGGCCAGAGTGGTGACACATAGGGGGACGGAATCCCAAGATGCATAGGGCCAGAGTGCTGAAACTTAGGGGGACGGAGTCCCAAGATGCATAGGGCCAGAGTCCTGACACATAGGGGGACGGAGTCCCAAGATGCCTAGGGCAAGAGTGCTGATACTTAAGGGGACGGAGTCCAAAGATGCATAGGGCCAGAGTCCTGATCCTTATGGGGACGGAGTCCCAAAATGCATAGGGCTAGAGTCCTGACATATAGGGGGACGAAGTCCCAAGATGCATAGGGCCAGAGTGCTGATCCTTAGGGGGACGGAGTCCCAAGATGCATAGGGCCAGAGTCCTGATATATAGGGGGGGCGGAGTCCCAAGATGCATAGGGCCAGAGTGCTGATACTTAGGGGGACGGAGTCCCAAGATGTATAGGACCAGGGTCCTGCCACATAGGGAGATGGAGTCCTAAGGTATATATGGCCAGAGTCCTGATACTTAGGGGGACGGAGTCCCAAGATGCTTAGGGCCTGGGTCCTGACACATAGGGGGGCGGAGTCCCAAGATACATAGGGCCAGAGTGCTGATACTTAGGGGGACAGAGTCCAAAGATGCATAGGGCCAGAGCGCTAATACTTAGGGGGATGGAGTCCCAAGATGCATAGGGCGAGAGTGCTAATACTTAGGGGGATGGAGTCCCAAGTTGCATTGGGCCAGAGTCCTGACACATAGGTGGACGAAGTCCCAAGACGCATAGGGCCAGTGTGCTGATACTTAGGGGGACGGAGTCCCAAGATGCATAGGGCCAGAGTGGTGACACATAGGGGGACGGAATCCCAAGATGCATAGGGCCAGAGTCTTGATACTTAGGGGGATGGAGTCCCAAGATGCATAGGGCCAGAGTCCTGACACATAGGTGGACGAAGTCCCAAGACGCATAGGGCCAGTGTGCTGATACTTACGGGGACGGAGTCCCAAAATGCATAGGGCTAGAGTCCTGACATATAGGGGGACGAAGTCTCAAGATGCATAGGGCCAGAGTGCTGATCCTTAGGGGGACGGAGTCCCAAGATGCATAGGGCCAGAGTCCTGATATATAGGGGGGCGGAGTCCCAAGATGCCTAGGGCCAGAATGCTGATACTTAGGGGGACGGAGTCCAAAGATGCATAGGGCCAGAGTCCTGATACTTATGGGGACGGAGTCCCAAAATGCATAGGGCTAGAGTCCTGACATATAGGGGGACGAAGTCCCAAGATGCATAGGGCCAGAGTGCTGATCCTTAGGGGGACGGAGTCCCAAGATGCATAGGGCCAGAGTCCTGATATATAGGGGGGCGGAGTCCCAAGATGCATAGGGCCAGAGTGCTGATACTTAGGGGGACGGAGTCCCAAGATGTATAGGACCAGGGTCCTGCCACATAGGTAGATGGAGTCCTAAGGTATATATGGCCAGAGTCCTGATACTTAGGGGGACGGAGTCCCAAGATGCTTAGGGCCAGGGTCCTGACACATAGGGGGGCGGAGTCCCAAGATGCATAGGGCCAGAGTGCTGATACTTAGGGGGACAGAGTCCAAAGATGCATAGGGCCAGAGCGCTAATACTTAGGGGGATGGAGTCCCAAGATGCATAGGGCGAGAGTGCTAATACTTAGGGGGATGGAGTCCCAAGTTGCATTGGGCCAGAGTCCTGACACATAGGGGGACGAAGTCCCAAGACGCATAGGGCCAGTGTGCTGATACTTAGGGGGACGGAGTCCCAAGATGCATAGGGCCAGAGTGGTGACACATAGGGGGACAGAATCCCAAGATGCATAGGGCAAGAGTCTTGATACTTAGGGGGATGGAGTCCCAAGATGCATAGGGCCAGAGTCCTGATACTTACGGGGACGGAGTCCCAAAATGCATAGGGCTAGAGTCCTGACATATAGGGGGACGAAGTCTCAGGATGCATAGGGCCAGAGTGCTGATCCTTAGGGGGACGGAGTCCCAAGATGCATAGGGCCAGAGTCCTGATATATAGGGGGGCGGAGTCCCAAGATGCTTAGGGCCAGAATGCTGATACTTAGGGGGACGGAGTCCCAAGATGCATAGGGCCAGAGTCCTGACACATAGGGGAACGGAGTCCAAAGATGCATAGGGCCAGAGCGCTAATACTTAGGGGGATGGAGTCCCAAGATGCATAGGGCGAGAGTGCTAATACTTAGGGGGATGGAGTCCCAAGTTGCATTGGGCCAGAGTCCTGACACATAGGGGGACGAAGTCCCAAGACGCATAGGGCCAGTGTGCTGATACTTAGGGGGACGGAGTCCCAAGATGCATAGGGCCAGAGTGGTTACACATAGGGGGACGGAATCCCAAGATGCATAGGGCCAGAGTCTTGATACTTAGGGGGATGGAGTCCAAAGATGCATAGGCGCCAGAGTCCTGATACTTATGGGGACGGAGTCCCAAGATGCATAGGGCCAGAGTCCTGACACATAGGGGAACGGAGTCCCAAGATGCATAGGGCCAGAGTGCTGATACTTACGGGAACGGAGTCCAAAGATGCATAGGGCTAGAGTCCTGACACATAGCGGGACGAAGTCCAAAGATGCATAAAGCCAGAGTCCTGATACTTAGGGGGACGGAGTCCCAAGATTCTTAGGGCCAGGGTCCTGACACATAGGGGGGCGGAGTCCGAAGATGCATAGGGCCAGAGTGCTGATACTTAGGGGGACCGAGTCCAAAGATGCATAGGGCCAGAGTGCTAATACTTAGGGGGATGGAGTCCCAAGATGCATAGGGCTAGTGTGCTGATACTTAGGGGGACGGAGTCCCAAGATGCATAGGGCCAGAGTCCTGATACTTAGGGGGACGGAGTCCCAAGATGCATAGGGATAGAGTGCTGACACATAGGGGGATGGAGTCCCAAGATGCAAAGGGCCAGAGTGCTAATCCTTAGGGGAATGGAATCCCAAGGTGCATGGGGCCAGAGTCCTGACACATAGGGGGACGGAGTCCCAAGATGCATAGGGCCAGAGTCCTGACACATAGAGGGACGGAGTCCCAAGATGCATAGGGACAGAGTGCTGATACTTAGGGACACGGAGTACCATGATGCATAGGGCCAGAGTCCTGATATATAGGGGGGCGGAGTCCCAAGATGCTTAGGGCCAGAATGCTGATACTTAGGGGGACGGAGTCCCAAGATGCATATGGCCAGAGTCCTGACACATAGGGGAACGGAAGTCCCAAGATGCATAGGGCCAGAGTGCTGATACTTACGGGAACGGAGTCCCAAGATGCATAGGGCTAGAGTCCTGACACATAGCGGGACGAAGTCCAAAGATGCATAGGGCCAGAGTGATGATACTCAGGGGGACGGATTCCCAAGATGCATAGGGCCAGAGTCCTGATACTTAGGGGGACTGAGTCCCAAGATGCATAGGGCCAGAGTCCTGACACATAGGGGGATGTAGTCCCAAGATGCATAGGGCCAGAGTCCTGATACTTAGGGGGATGGAGTCCCAAGATGCATTGGGCCAGAGTGCTGATACTTAGGGGGACGGAGTCCCAAGATGTATAGGGCCAGGGTCCTGACACATAGGGGGGCGGAGTCCCAAGATGCATAGGGCCAGAGTGCTGATACTTAGGGGGACAGAGTCCAAAGATGCATTGGGCCAGAGCGCTAATACTTAGGGGGATGGAGTCCCAAGATGCATAGGGCGAGAGTGCTAATACTTAGGGGGATGGAGTCCCAAGTTGCATTGGGCCAGAGTCCTGACACATAGGGGGACGAAGTCCCAAGACGCATAGGGCCAGTGTGCTGATACTTAGGGGGACGGAGTCCCAAGATGCATAGGGCCAGAGTGGTGACACATAGGGGGACAGAATCCCAAGATGCATAGGGCAAGAGTCTTGATACTTAGGGGGATGGAGTCCCAAGATGCATAGGGCCAGAGTCCTGATACTTACGGGGACGGAGTCCCAAAATGCATAGGGCTAGAGTCCTGACATATAGGGGGACGAAGTCTCAGGATGCATAGGGCCAGAGTGCTGATCCTTAGGGGGACGGAGTCCCAAGATGCATAGGGCCAGAGTCCTGATATATAGGGGGGCGGAGTCCCAAGATGCTTAGGGCCAGAATGCTGATACTTAGGGGGACGGAGTCCCAAGATGCATAGGGCCAGAGTCCTGACACATAGGGGAACGGAGTCCAAAGATGCATAGGGCCAGAGCGCTAATACTTAGGGGGATGGAGTCCCAAGATGCATAGGGCGAGAGTGCTAATACTTAGGGGGATGGAGTCCCAAGTTGCATTGGGCCAGAGTCCTGACACATAGGGGGACGAAGTCCCAAGACGCATAGGGCCAGTGTGCTGATACTTAGGGGGACGGAGTCCCAAGATGCATAGGGCCAGAGTGGTGACACATAGGGGGACGGAATCCCAAGATGCATAGGGCCAGAGTCTTGATACTTAGGGGGATGGAGTCCAAAGATGCATAGGCGCCAGAGTCCTGATACTTATGGGGACGGAGTCCCAAGATGCATAGGGCCAGAGTCCTGACACATAGGGGAACGGAGTCCCAAGATGCATAGGGCCAGAGTGCTGATACTTACGGGAACGGAGTCCAAAGATGCATAGGGCTAGAGTCCTGACACATAGCGGGACGAAGTCCAAAGATGCATAAAGCCAGAGTCCTGATACTTAGGGGGACGGAGTCCCAAGATTCTTAGGGCCAGGGTCCTGACACATAGGGGGGCGGAGTCCGAAGATGCATAGGGCCAGAGTGCTGATACTTAGGGGGACCGAGTCCAAAGATGCATAGGGCCAGAGTGCTAATACTTAGGGGGATGGAGTCCCAAGATGCATAGGGCTAGTGTGCTGATACTTAGGGGGACGGAGTCCCAAGATGCATAGGGCCAGAGTCCTGATACTTAGGGGGACGGAGTCCCAAGATGCATAGGGATAGAGTGCTGACACATAGGGGGATGGAGTCCCAAGATGCATAGGGCCAGAGTGCTGATACTTACGGGAACGGAGTCCCAAGATGCATAGGGCTAGAGTCCTGACACATAGCGGGACGAAGTCCAAAGATGCATAGGGCCAGAGTGATGATACTCAGGGGGACGGATTCCCAAGATGCATAGGGCCAGAGTCCTGATACTTAGGGGGACTGAGTCCCAAGATGCATAGGGCCAGAGTCCTGACACATAGGGGGATGTAGTCCCAAGATGCATAGGGCCAGAGTCCTGATACTTAGGGGGATGGAGTCCCAAGATGCATTGGGCCAGAGTGCTGATACTTAGGGGGACGGAGTCCCAAGATGTATAGGGCCAGGGTCCTGACACATAGGGGGGCGGAGTCCCAAGATGCATAGGGCCAGAGTGCTGATACTTAGGGGGACAGAGTCCAAAGATGCATTGGGCCAGAGCGCTAATACTTAGGGGGATGGAGTCCCAAGATGCATAGGGCGAGAGTGCTAATACTTAGGGGGATGGAGTCCCAAGTTGCATTGGGCCAGAGTCCTGACACATAGGGGGACGAAGTCCCAAGACGCATAGGGCCAGTGTGCTGATACTTAGGGGGACGGAGTCCCAAGATGCATAGGGCCAGAGTGGTGACACATAGGGGGACAGAATCCCAAGATGCATAGGGCAAGAGTCTTGATACTTAGGGGGATGGAGTCCCAAGATGCATAGGGCCAGAGTCCTGATACTTACGGGGACGGAGTCCCAAAATGCATAGGGCTAGAGTCCTGACATATAGGGGGACGAAGTCTCAGGATGCATAGGGCCAGAGTGCTGATCCTTAGGGGGACGGAGTCCCAAGATGCATAGGGCCAGAGTCCTGATATATAGGGGGGCGGAGTCCCAAGATGCTTAGGGCCAGAATGCTGATACTTAGGGGGACGGAGTCCCAAGATGCATAGGGCCAGAGTCCTGACACATAGGGGAACGGAGTCCAAAGATGCATAGGGCCAGAGCGCTAATACTTAGGGGGATGGAGTCCCAAGATGCATAGGGCGAGAGTGCTAATACTTAGGGGGATGGAGTCCCAAGTTGCATTGGGCCAGAGTCCTGACACATAGGGGGACGAAGTCCCAAGACGCATAGGGCCAGTGTGCTGATACTTAGGGGGACGGAGTCCCAAGATGCATAGGGCCAGAGTGGTGACACATAGGGGGACGGAATCCCAAGATGCATAGGGCCAGAGTCTTGATACTTAGGGGGATGGAGTCCAAAGATGCATAGGCGCCAGAGTCCTGATACTTATGGGGACGGAGTCCCAAGATGCATAGGGCCAGAGTCCTGACACATAGGGGAACGGAGTCCCAAGATGCATAGGGCCAGAGTGCTGATACTTACGGGAACGGAGTCCAAAGATGCATAGGGCTAGAGTCCTGACACATAGCGGGACGAAGTCCAAAGATGCATAAAGCCAGAGTCCTGATACTTAGGGGGACGGAGTCCCAAGATTCTTAGGGCCAGGGTCCTGACACATAGGGGGGCGGAGTCCGAAGATGCATAGGGCCAGAGTGCTGATACTTAGGGGGACCGAGTCCAAAGATGCATAGGGCCAGAGTGCTAATACTTAGGGGGATGGAGTCCCAAGATGCATAGGGCTAGTGTGCTGATACTTAGGGGGACGGAGTCCCAAGATGCATAGGGCCAGAGTCCTGATACTTAGGGGGACGGAGTCCCAAGATGCATAGGGATAGAGTGCTGACACATAGGGGGATGGAGTCCCAAGATGCAAAGGGCCAGAGTGCTAATCCTTAGGGGAATGGAATCCCAAGGTGCATGGGGCCAGAGTCCTGACACATAGGGGGACGGAGTCCCAAGATGCATAGGGCCAGAGTCCTGACACATAGAGGGACGGAGTCCCAAGATGCATAGGGACAGAGTGCTGATACTTAGGGACACGGAGTACCATGATGCATAGGGCCAGAGTCCTGATATATAGGGGGGCGGAGTCCCAAGATGCTTAGGGCCAGAATGCTGATACTTAGGGGGACGGAGTCCCAAGATGCATATGGCCAGAGTCCTGACACATAGGGGAACGGAGTCCCAAGATGCATAGGGCCAGAGTCCTGATACTTAGGGGGATGGAGTCCCAAGATGCATTGGGCTAGAGTCCTGATACTTAGGGGGACGGAGTCCCAAGATGTATAGGGCCAGGGTCCTGACACATAGGGGGACGGAGACCCAAGATGCATAAAGCCAGAGTCCTGATACTTAGGGGGACAGAGTCCCAAGATTCTTAGGGCCAGGGTCCTGACACATAGGTGGGCGGAGTCCGAAGATGCATAGGGCCAGAGTGCTGATACTTAGGGGGACAGAGTCCAAAGATGCATAGGGCCAGAGTGCTGATACTTAGGGGGACGGAGTCCCAAGATGTATAGGACCAGGGTCCTGCCACATAGGGAGATGGAGTCCTAAGGTATATATGGCCAGAGTCCTGATACTTAGGGGGACGGAGTCCCAAGATGCTTAGGGCCTGGGTCCTGACACATAGGGGGGCGGAGTCCCAAGATGCATAGGGCCAGAGTGCTGATACTTAGGGGTACAGAGTCCAAAGATGCATAGGGCCAGAGCGCTAATACTTAGGGGGATGGAGTCCCAAGATGCATAGGGCGAGAGTGCTAATACTTAGGGGGATGGAGTCCCAAGTTGCATTGGGCCAGAGTCCTGACACATAGGGGGACGAAGTCCCAAGACGCATAAGGCCAGTGTGCTGATACTTAGGGGGACGGAGACCTAAGATGCATAGGGCCAGAGTGGTGACACATAGGGGGACGGAATCCCAAGATGCATAGGGCCAGAGTCTTGATACTTAGGGGGATGGAGTCCCAAGATGCATAGGGCCAGAGTCCTGACACCTAGGGGAATGGAGTCCCAAGATGCCTAGGGCCAGAGTCCTGATACTTACGGGGACGGAGTCCCAAAATGCATAGGGCTAGAGTCCTGACATATAGGGGGACGAAGTCTCAAGATGCATAGGGCCAGAGTGCTGATCCTTAGGGGGACGGAGTCCCAAGATGCATACGGCCAGAGTCCTGATATATAGGGGGGCGGAGTCCCAAGATGCTTAGGGCCAGAATGCTGATACTTAGGGGGACGGAGTCCCAAGATGCATAGGGCTAGAGTCCTGACACATAGGGGAACGGAGTCCAAAGATGCATAGGGCCAGAGCGCTAATACTTAGGGGGATGGAGTCCCAAGATGCATAGGGCGAGAGTGCTAATACTTAGGGGGATGGAGTCCCAAGTTGCATTGGGCCAGAGTCCTGACACATAGGGGGACGAAGTCCCAAGACGCATAGGGCCAGTGTGCTGATACTTAGGGGGACGGAGTCCCAAGATGCATAGGGCCAGAGTGGTGACACATAGGGGGACGGAATCCCAAAATGCATAGGGCCAGAGTCTTGATACTTAGGGGGATGGAGTCCCAAGATGCATAGGGCCAGAGTCCTGACACATAGGTGGACGAAGTCCCAAGACGCATAGGGCCAGTGTGCTGATACTTACGGGGACGGAGTCCCAAAATGCATAGGGCTAGAGTCCTGACATATAGGGGGACGAAGTCTCAAGATGCATAGGGCCAGAGTGATGATCCTTAGGGGGACGGAGTCCCAAGATGCATAGGGCCAGAGTCCTGATATATAGGGGGGCGGAGTCCCAAGATGCCTAGGGCCAGAATGCTGATACTTAGGGGGACGGAGTCCAAAGATGCATAGGGCCAGAGTCCTGATACTTATGGGGACGGAGTCCCAAAATGCATAGGGCTAGAGTCCTGACATATTGGGGGACGAAGTCCCAAGATGCATAGGGCCAGAGTGCTGATCCTTAGGGGGACGGAGTCCCAAGATGCATAGGGCCAGAGTCCTGATATATAGGGGGGCGGAGTCCCAAGATGCATAGGGCCAGAGTGCTGATACTTAGGGGTACAGAGTCCAAAGATGCATAGGGCCAGAGCGCTAATACTTAGGGGGATGGAGTCCCAAGATGCATAGGGCGAGAGTGCTAATACTTAGGGGGATGGAGTCCCAAGTTGCATTGGGCCAGAGTCCTGACACATAGGGGGACGAAGTCCCAAGACGCATAGGGCCAGTGTGCTGATACTTAGGGGGACGGAGTCCTAAGATGCATAGGGCCAGAGTGGTGACACATAGGGGGACGGAATCCCAAGATGCATAGGGCCAGAGTCTTGATACTTAGGGGGATGGAGTCCCAAGATGCATAGGGCCAGAGTCCTGACACCTAGGGGAATGGAGTCCCAAGATGCCTAGGGCCAGAGTCCTGATACTTACGGGGACGGAGTCCCAAAATGCATAGGGCTAGAGTCCTGACATATAGGGGGAAGAAGTCTCAAGATGCATAGGGCCAGAGTGCTGATCCTTAGGGGGACGGAGTCCCAAGATGCATAGGGCCAGAGTCCTGATATATAGGGGGGCGGAGTCCCAAGATGCTTAGGGCCAGAATGCTGATACTTAGGGGGACGGAGTCCCAAGATGCATAGGGCCAGAGTCCTGACACATAGGGGAACGGAGTCCAAAGATGCATAGGGCCAGAGCGCTAATACTTAGGGGGATGGAGTCCCAAGATGCATAGGGCGAGAGTGCTAATACTTAGGGGGATGGAGTCCCAAGTTGCATTGGGCCAGAGTCCTGACACATAGGGGGACGAAGTCCCAAGACGCATAGGGCCAGTGTGCTGATACTTAGGGGGACGGAGACCTAAGATGCATAGGGCCAGAGTGGTGACACATAGGGGGACGGAATCCCAAGATGCATAGGGCCAGAGTCTTGATACTTAGGGGGATGGAGTCCCAAGATGCATAGGGCCAGAGTCCTGACACCTAGGGGAATGGAGTCCCAAGATGCCTAGGGCCAGAGTCCTGATACTTACGGGGACGGAGTCCCAAAATGCATAGGGCTAGAGTCCTGACATATAGGGGGACGAAGTCTCAAGATGCATAGGGCCAGAGTGCTGATCCTTAGGGGGACGGAGTCCCAAGATGCATACGGCCAGAGTCGTGATATATAGGGGGGCGGAGTCCCAAGATGCTTAGGGCCAGAATGCTGATACTTAGGGGGACGGAGTCCCAAGATGCATAGGGCTAGAGTCCTGACACATAGGGGAACGGAGTCCAAAGATGCATAGGGCCAGAGCGCTAATACTTAGGGGGATGGAGTCCCAAGATGCATAGGGCGAGAGTGCTAATACTTAGGGGGATGGAGTCCCAAGTTGCATTGGGCCAGAGTCCTGACACATAGGGGGACGAAGTCCCAAGACGCATAGGGCCAGTGTGCTGATACTTAGGGGGACGGAGTCCCAAGATGCATAGGGCCAGAGTGGTGACACATAGGGGGACGGAATCCCAAAATGCATAGGGCCAGAGTCTTGATACTTAGGGGGATGGAGTCCCAAGATGCATAGGGCCAGAGTCCTGACACATAGGTGGACGAAGTCCCAAGACGCATAGGGCCAGTGTGCTGATACTTACGGGGACGGAGTCCCAAAATGCATAGGGCTAGAGTCCTGACATATAGGGGGACGAAGTCTCAAGATGCATAGGGCCAGAGTGATGATCCTTAGGGGGACGGAGTCCCAAGATGCATAGGGCCAGAGTCCTGATATATAGGGGGGCGGAGTCCCAAGATGCCTAGGGCCAGAATGCTGATACTTAGGGGGACGGAGTCCAAAGATGCATAGGGCCAGAGTCCTGATACTTATGGGGACGGAGTCCCAAAATGCATAGGGCTAGAGTCCTGACATATTGGGGGACGAAGTCCCAAGATGCATAGGGCCAGAGTGCTGATCCTTAGGGGGACGGAGTCCCAAGATGCATAGGGCCAGAGTCCTGATATATAGGGGGGCGGAGTCCCAAGATGCATAGGGCCAGAGTGCTGATACTTAGGGGTACAGAGTCCAAAGATGCATAGGGCCAGAGCGCTAATACTTAGGGGGATGGAGTCCCAAGATGCATAGGGCGAGAGTGCTAATACTTAGGGGGATGGAGTCCCAAGTTGCATTGGGCCAGAGTCCTGACACATAGGGGGACGAAGTCCCAAGACGCATAGGGCCAGTGTGCTGATACTTAGGGGGACGGAGTCCTAAGATGCATAGGGCCAGAGTGGTGACACATAGGGGGACGGAATCCCAAGATGCATAGGGCCAGAGTCTTGATACTTAGGGGGATGGAGTCCCAAGATGCATAGGGCCAGAGTCCTGACACCTAGGGGAATGGAGTCCCAAGATGCCTAGGGCCAGAGTCCTGATACTTACGGGGACGGAGTCCCAAAATGCATAGGGCTAGAGTCCTGACATATAGGGGGACGAAGTCTCAAGATGCATAGGGCCAGAGTGCTGATCCTTAGGGGGACGGAGTCCCAAGATGCATAGGGCCAGAGTCCTGATATATAGGGGGGCGGAGTCCCAAGATGCTTAGGGCCAGAATGCTGATACTTAGGGGGACGGAGTCCCAAGATGCATAGGGCCAGAGTCCTGACACATAGGGGAACGGAGTCCAAAGATGCATAGGGCCAGAGCGCTAATACTTAGGGGGATGGAGTCCCAAGATGCATAGGGCGAGAGTGCTAATACTTAGGGGGATGGAGTCCCAAGTTGCATTGGGTCAGAGTCCTGACACATAGGGGGACGAAGTCCCAAGACGCATAGGGCCAGTGTGCTGATACTTAGAGGGACGGAGTCCCAAGATGCATAGGGCCAGAGTGGTGACACATAGGGGGACGGAATCCCAAGATGCATAGGGCCAGAGTCTTGATACTTAGGGGGATGGATTCCCAAGATGCATAGGGCCAGAGTCCTGACACATAGGTGGACGAAGTCCCAAGACGCATAGGGCCAGTGTGCTGATACTTACGGGGACGGAGTCCCAAAATGCATAGGGCTAGAGTCCTGACATATAGGGGGACGAAGACTCAAGATGCATAGGGCCAGAGTGCTGATCCTTAGGGGGACGGAGTCCCAAGATGCATAGGGCCAGAGTCCTGATATATAGGGGGGCGGAGTCCCAAGATGCCTAGGGCCAGAATGCTGATACTTAGGGGGACGGAGTCCAAAGATGCATAGGGCCAGAGTCCTGATACTTATTTGGACGGAGTCCCAAAATGCATAGGGCTAGAGTCATGACATATTGGGGGACGAAGTCCCAAGATGCATAGGGCCAGAGTGCTGATCCTTAGGGGGACGGAGTCCCAAGATGCATAGGGCCAGAGTCCTGATATATAGGGGGGCGGAGTCCCAAGATGCATAGGGCCAGAGTGCTGATACTTAGGGGGACGGAGTCCCAAGATGTATAGGACCAGGGTCCTGCCACATAGGGAGATGGAGTCCTAAGGTATATATGGCCAGAGTCCTGATACTTAGGGGGACGGAGTCCCAAGATGCTTAGGGCCAGGGTCCTGACACATAGGGGGGCAGAGTCCCAAGATGCATAGGGCCAGAGTGCTGATACTTAGGGGGACAGAGTCCAAAGATGCATAGGGCCAGAGCGCTAATACTTAGGGGGATGGAGTCCCAAGATGTATAGGACCAGGGTCCTGCCACATAGGGAGATGGAGTCCTAAGGTATATATGGCCAGAGTCCTGATACTTAGGGGGACGGAGTCCCAAGATGCTTAGGGCCAGGGTCCTGACACATAGGGGGGCAGAGTCCCAAGATGCATAGGGCCAGAGTGCTGATCCTTAGGGGGACGGAGTCCCAAGATGCATAGGGCCAGAGTCCAGATATATAGGGGGGCGGAGTCCCAAGATGCATAGGGCCAGAGTGCTGATACTTAGGGGGACGGAGTCCCAAGATGTATAGGACCAGGGTCCTGCCACATAGGGAGATGGAGTCCTAAGGTATATATGGCCAGAGTCCTGATACTTAGGGGGACGGAGTCCCAAGATGCTTAGGGCCAGGGTCCTGACACATAGGGGGGCAGAGTCCCAAGATGCATAGGGCCAGAGTGCTGATCCTTAGGGGGACGGAGTCCCAAGATGCATAGGGCCAGAGTCCAGATATATAGGGGGGCGGAGTCCCAAGATGCTTAGGGCCAGAATGCTGATTCTTAGGGGGACGGAGTCCCAAGATGCATAGGGCCAGAGTCCTGACACATAGGGGAACGGAGTCCCAAGATGCATAGGCTCAGAGTGCTGATACTTACGGGAACGGAGTCCAAAGATGCATAGGGCTAGAGTCCTGACACATAGCGGGACGAAGTCCAAAGATGCATAAAGCCAGAGTCCTGATACTTAGGGGGACGGAGTCCCAAGATTCTTAGGGCCAGGGTCCTGACACATAGGGGGGCGGAGTCCGAAGATGCATAGGGCCAGAGTGCTGATACTTAGGGGGACAGAGTCCAAAGATGCATAGGGCCAGAGTGCTAATACTTAGGGGGATGGAGTCCCAAGATGCATAGGGCTAGTGTGCTGATACTTAGGGGGACGGAGTCCCAACATGCATAGGGCCAGAGTCCTGATACTTAGGGGGACGGAGTCCCAAGATGCATAGGGAGAGAGTGCTGACACATAGGGGGATGGAAGTCCCAAGATGCAAAGGGCCAGAGTGCTAATACTTAGGGGTATGGAGTCCCAAGGTGCATGGGGCTAGAGTCCTGACACATAGGGGGACGGAGTCCCAAGATGCATAGGGCCAGAGTCCTGACACATAGGGGGACGTTGTCCCAAGATGCATAGGGACAGAGTGCTGATACTTAGGGACACGGAGTACCATAATGCATAGGGCCAGAGTCCTGATATATAGGGGGTGGAGTCCCAAGATGCTTAGGGCCAGAATGCTGATACTTAGGGGGACGGAGTCCCAAGATGCATAGGGCCAGAGTCCTGACACATAGGGGAACGGAGTCCCAAGATGCATAGGGCCAGAGTGCTGATACTTACGGGAACGGAGTCCCAAGATGCATAGGGCTAGAGTCCTGACACATAGCGGGACGAAGTCCAAAGATGCATAGGGCCAGAGTGCTGATACTCAGGGGGACGGATTCCCAAGATGCATAGGGCCAGAGTCCTGATACTTAGGGGGACTGAGTCCCAAGATGCATAGGGCCAGAGTCCCGACACATAAGGGGATGTAGTCCCAAGATGCATAGGGCCAGAGTCCTGATACTTAGGGGGATGGAGTCCCAAGATGCATTGGGCCAGAGTGCTGATACTTAGGGGGACGGAGTCCCAAGATGCTTAGGGCCAGAATGCTGATACTTAGGGGGACGGAGTCCCAAGATGCATAGGGCCAAAGTCCTGACACATAGGGGAACGGAGTCCCAAGATGCATAGGGCCAGAGTGCTGATACTTACGGGAACGGAGTCCAAAGATGCATAGGGCTAGAGTCCTGACACATAGCGGGACGAAGTCCAAAGATGCATAAAGCCAGAGTCCTGATACTTAGGGGGACGGAGTCCCAAGATTCTTAGGGCCAGGGTCCTGACACATAGGGGGGCGGAGTCCGAAGATGCATAGGGCCAGAGTGCTGATACTTAGGGGGACAGAGTCCAAAGATGCATAGGGCCAGAGTGCTAATACTTAGGGGGATGGAGTCCCAAGATGCATAGGGCTAGTGTGCTGATACTTAGGGGGACGGAGTCCCAAGATGCATAGGGCCAGAGTCCTGATACTTAGGGGGACGGAGTCCCAAGATGCATAGGGAGAGAGTGCTGACACATAGGGGGATGGAGTCCAAAGATGCAAAGGGCCAGAGTGCTAATACTTAGGGGTATGGAGTCCCAAGGTGCATGGGGCCAGAGTCCTGACACATAGGGGGACGGAGTCCCAAGATGCATAGGGCCAGAGTCCTGACACATAGGGGGACGGAGTCCCAAGATGCATAGGGACAGAGTGCTGATACTTAGGGACACGGAGTACCATGATGCATAGGGCCAGAGTCCTGATATATAGGGGGGCGGAGTCTCAAGATGCTTAGGGCCAGAATGCTGATACTTAGGGGGACGGAGTCCCAAGATGCATAGGGCCAGAGTCCTGACACATAGGGGAACGGAGTCCCAAGATGCATAGGGCCAGAGTGCTGATACTTACGGGAACGGAGTCCCAAGATGCATAGGGCTAGAGTCCTGACACATAGCGGGATGAAGTCCAAAGATGCATAGGGCCAGAGTGCTGATACTCAGGGGGACGGATTCCCAAGATGCATAGGGCCAGAGTCCTGATACTTAGGGGGACTGAGTCCCAAGATGCATAGGGCCAGAGTCCTGACACATAGGGGGATGTAGTCCCAAGATGCATAGGGCCAGAGTCCTGATACTTAGGGGGATGGAGTCCCAAGATGCATTGGGCCAGAGTGCTGATACTTAGGGGGACGGAAGTCCCAAGATGTATAGGGCCAGGGTCCTGACACATAGGGGGACGGAGACCCAAGATGCATAAAGCCAGAGTAATGATACTTAGGGGGACAGAGTCCCAAGATTCTTAGGGCCAGGGTCCTGACACATAGGTGGGCGGAGTCCGAAGATGCATAGGGCCAGAGTGCTGATACTTAGGGGGACTGAGTCCAAAGATGCATAGGGCCAGAGTGCTAATACTTAGGGGGATGGAGTCCTAAGATGCATAGGGCTAGTGTGCTGACACTTAGGGGGACGGAGTCCCAAGATGCATAGGGTCAGAGTCCTGACACATAGGGGAACGGAGTCCCAAGATGCATAGGGCCAGAGTGCTGATACTTACGGGAACGGAGTCCCAAGATGCATAGGGCTAGAGTCCTGACACATAGCGGGACGAAGTCCTAAGATGCATAGGGCCAGAGTGCTGATACTCAGGGGGATGGAGTCCCAAGATGCATAGGGCCAGAGTGCTGATACTTAGGGGGACGGAGTCCCAAGTTGCATAGGGCCAGAGTCCTGACTCATAGGGGGATGAAGTCCCAAGATGCATAGGACCAGAGTCCTGACACATAGGGGGATGGAGTCCCAAGATGCATAGGGCCAGAGTCCTGATACTTAGGGGGACGGAGTCCCAAGATGTATAGGACCAGGGTCCTGACACATAGCGGGGCGGAGTCCCAAGATGCATAGGGCCAGAGTGCTGATACTTAGAGGGACAGAGTCCAAAGATGCATAGGGCCAGAGCGCTAATACTTAGGGGGATGGAGTCCCAAGATGCATAGGGCCAGAGTGCTAAGACTTAGGGGGACGGAGTCCCAAGTTGCATTGGGCCAGAGTCCTGACACATAGGTGGACGAAGTCCCAAGACGCATAGGGCCAGTGTGCTGATACTTAGAGGGACGGAGTCCCAAGATGCATAGGGCCAGAGTGGTGACACATAGGGGGACGGAATCCTAAGATGCATAGGGCCAGAGTGCTGAAACTTAGGGGGACGGAGTCCCAAGATGCATAGGGCCAGAGTCCTGACACATAGGGGGACGGAGTCCCAAGATGCCTAGGGCCAGAGTGCTGATACTTAAGGGGACGGAGTCCAAAGATGCATAGGGCCAGAGTCCTGATACTTAAGGGGACGGAGTCCCAAAATGCATAGGGCTAGAGTCCTGACATATAGGGGGACGAAGTCCCAAGATGCATTGGGCCAGAGTCCTGACACATAGGTGGACGAAGTCACAAGACGCATAGGGCCAGTGTGCTGATACTTAGGGGGACGGAGTCCCAAGATGCATAGGGCCAGAGTGGTGACACATAGGGGGACGGAATCCCAAGATGCATAGGGCCAGAGTGCTGAAACTTAGGGGGACGGAGTCCCAAGATGCATAGGGCCAGAGTCCTGACACATAGGGTGACGGAGTCCCAAGATGCCTAGGGCAAGAGTGCTGATACTTAAGGGGACGGAGTCCAAAGATGCATAGGGCCAAAGTCCTGATACTTACGGGGACGCAGTCCCAAAATGCATAGGGCTAGAGTCCTAACATATAGGGGGACGATAGTCCCAAGATGCATAGGGCCAGAGTGCTGATCCTTAGGGGGACGGAGTCCCAAGATGCATAGGGCCAGAGTCCTGATATATAGGGGGGCGGAGTCCCAAGATGCATAGGGCCAGAGTGCTGATACTTAGGGGGACGGAGTCCCAAGATGTATAGGACCAGGGTCCTGCCACATAGGGAGATGGAGTCCTAAGGTATATATGGCCAGAGTCCTGATACTTAGGGGGACGGACTCCCAACATGCTTAGGGCCAGGGTCCGGACACATAGGGGGGCGGAGTCCCAAGATGCATAAGGCCAGAGTGCTGATACTTAGGGGGACAGAGTCCAAAGATGCATAGGGCCAGAGCGCTAATACTTAGGGGGATGGTGTCCCAAGATGCATAGGGCGAGAGTGCTAATACTTAGGGGGATGGAGTCCCAAGTTGCATTGGGCCAGAGTCCTGACACATAGGGGGACGAAGTCCCAAGACGCATAGGGCCAGTGTGCTGATACTTAGGGGGACGGAGTCCCAAGATGCATAGGGCCAGAGTGGTGACACATAGGGGGACGGATTCCCAAGATGCATAGGGCCAGAGTCTTGATACTTAGGGGGATGGAGTCCCAAGATGTATAGGGCCAGAGTCCTGACACCTAGGGGAATGGAGTCCCAAGATGCCTAGGGCCAGAGTCCTGATACTTACGGGGACGGAGTCCCAAAATGCATAGGGATAGAGTCCTGACATGTAGGGGGACGAAGTCTCAAGATGCATAGGGCCAGAGTGCTGATCCTTAGGGGGACGGAGTCCCAAGATGCATAGGGCCAGAGTCCTGATATATAGGGGGGCGGAGTCCCAAGATGCTTAGGGCCAGAATGCTGATACTTAGGGGGACGGAGTCCCAAGATGCATCGGGCCAGAGTCCTGACACATAGGGGAACGGAAGTCCCAAGATGCATAGGGCCAGAGTGCTGATACTTACGGGAACGGAGTCCAAAGATGCATAGGGCTAGAGTTCTGACACATAGCGGGACGAAGTCCAAAGATGCATAAAGCCAGAGTCCTGATACTTAGGGGGACGGAGTCCCAAGATTCTTAGGGCCAGGGTCCTTACACATAGGGGGGCGGAGTCCGAAGATGCATAGGGCCAGAGTTCTGATACTTAGGGGGACAGAGTCCAAAGATGCATAGGGCCAGAGTGCTAATACTTAGGGGGATGGAGTCCCAAGATGCATAGGGCTAGTGTGCTGATACTTAGGGGGACGGAGTCCCAAGATGCATAGGGCCAGAGTCCTGATACTTAGGGGGACGGAGTCCCAAGATGCATAGGGAGAGAGTGCTGACACATAGGGGGATGGAGTCCCAAGATGCAAAGGGCCAGAGTGCTAATACTTAGGGGTATGGAGTCCCAAGGTGCATGGCGCCAGAGTCCTGACACATAGGGGGACGGAGTCCAAAGATGCATAGGGCCAGAGTCCTGACACATAGGGGGACGAAGTCCAAAGATGCATAGGGACAGAGTGCTGATACTTAGGGACACAGAGTCCCATGATGCATATGGCCAGAGTCCTGATCTATAGGGGGGCGGAGTCACAAGATGCTTAGGGCCAGAATGCTGATACTTAGGGGGACGGAGTCCCAAGATGCATAGGGCCAGAGTCCTGACACATAGGGGAACGGAGTCCCCAGATGCATAGGGCCAGAGTGCTGATACTTACGGGAACGGATTCCCAAGATGCATAGGGCTAGAGTCCTGACACATAGCGGGACGAAGTCCAAAGATGCATAGGGCCAGAGTGCTGATACTCAGGGGGACGGATTCCCAAGATGCATAGGGCCAGAGTCCTGATACTTAGGGGGACGGAGTCCCAAGATGCATAGGGCCAGAGTCCTGACACATAGGGGGATGTAGTCCCAAGATGCATAGGGCCAGAGTCCTGATACTTAGGGGGATGGAGTCCCAAGATGCATAGGGCCAGAGTGCTGATACTTAGGGGGACGGAGTCCCAAGATGTATAGGGCCAGGGTCCTGACACATAGGGGGACGGAGACCCAAGATGCATAAAGCCAGAGTCCTGATACTTAGGGGGACAGAGTCCCAAGATTCTTAGGGCCAGGGTCCTGACACATAGGTGGGCAGAGTCCGAAGATGCATAGGGCCAGAGTGCTGATACTTAGGGGGACAGAGTCCAAAGATGCATAGGGCCAGAGTGCTAATACTTAGGGGGATGGAGTCCTAAGATGCATAGGGCTAGTTTGCTGACACTTAGGGGGACGGAGTCCCAAGATGCATAGGGTCAGAGTCCTGACACATAGGGGAACGGAGTCCCAAGATGCATAGGGCCAGAGTGCTGATACTTACGGGAACGGAGTCCCAAGATGCATAGGGCTAGAGTCCTGACACATAGCGGGACGAAGTCCAAAGATGCATAGGGCCAGAGTGCTGATACTCAGGGGGATGGAGTCCCAAGATGCATAGGGCCTGAGTGCTGATACTTAGGGGGACGGAGTCCCAAGTTGCATAGGGCCAGAGTGGTGACACATAGGGGGACGGAGTCCCAAGATGCATAGGGAGAGAGTGCTGACACATAGGGGGATGGAGTCCCAAGATGCAAAGGGCCAGAGTGCTAATACTTAGGGGTATGGAGTCCCAAGGTGCATGGGGCCAGAGTACTGACACATAGGGGGACGGAGTCCCAAGATGCATAGGGCCAGAGTCCTGACACATAGGGGGACGAAGTCCAAAGATGCATAGGGCCAGAGTGCTGATCCTTAGGGGGACGGAGTCCCAAGATGCATAGGGCCAGAGTGCTGATACTTAGGGAGACGGAGTCCCAAGATGCATTGGGCCAGAGTGCTGATACTTAGGGGGACGGAGTCCCAAGATGCATAGGGCCAGAGTCCTAATACTTAGGGGGACGGAGTGCCAAGATACATAGGGCCAGAGTGCTGATACTTAGGTGGACGGTGTCCGAAGATGCATAGGGCCAGAGTCTTGATACTTAGGGTAATGGAGTCCCAAGATGCATAGGGCCAGAGTCCTGACACATAGGGGGAAGGAGTCCCAAGATGCCTAGGGCCAGAATGCTGATACTTAAGGGGACGGAGTCCCAAGATGCATAGGGCCAGAGTCCTGATACTTACGGGGACGGAGTCCCAAAATGCATAGGGCCAGAGTCCTGACACATAGGGGGACGAAGTCCAAAGATGCATAGGGCCAGAGTGCTGATACTTAGGGGGACGGAGTCCCAAAATGCTTAGGGCCAGGGTCCTGACACATAGGGGGGCGGAGTCCCAAGATGCATAGGGCCAGAGTGCTGATACTTAGAGGGACAGAGTCCAAAGAAGCATAGGGCCAGAGCGCTAATACTTAGGGGGATGGAGTCCCAAGATGCATAGGGCCAGAGTGCTAAGACTTAGGGGGACGGTGTCCCAAGGTGCATTGGGCCAGAGTCCTGACACATAGGTGGACGAAGTCCCAAGACGCATAGGGCCAGTGTGCTGATACTTAGGGGGACGGAGTCCCAAGATGCATAGGGCCAGAGTGGTGACACATAGGGGGACGGAATCCCAAGATGCATAGGGCCAGAGTGCTGAAACTTAGGGGGACGGAGTCCCAAGATGCATAGGGCAAGAGTCCTGACACATAGGGGGACGGAGTCCCAAGATGCCTAGGGCCAGAGTGCTGATACTTAAGGGGACGGAGTCCAAAGATGCATAGGGCCAGAGTGCTGATACTCAGGGGGACAGATTCCCAAGATGCATAGGGCCAGAGTCCTGATACTTAGGGGGACGGAGTCCCAAGATGCATAGGGCCAGAGTCCTGATACTTAGGCGGACGGAGTCCCAAGATGCATAAGGCCAGAGTCCTGACACATAGGGGGATGGAGTCCCAAGATGCATAGGGCCAGAGTCCTGATACTTAGGGGGATGGAGTCCCAAGATGCATCGGGCCAGAGTGCTGATACTTAGGGGGACGGAGTCCCAAGATGTACAGGGCCAGGGTCCTGACACATAGGGGGACGGAGACCCAAGATGCATAAAGCCAGAGTCGTGACACATGGGGGGAAGAAGTCCCAAGATGCATAGGGCCAGAGTCCTGATAATTAGGGGGACGGAGTCCCAAGATGCATAGGGAGAGAGTGCTGACACATAGGGGGATGGAGTCCCAAGATGCAAAGGGCCAGAGTGCTAATACTTAGGGGTATGGAGTCCCAAGGTGCATGGGGCCAGAGTACTGACACATAGGGGGACGGAGTCCCAAGATGCATAGGGCCAGAGTCCTGACACATAGGGGGACGAAGTCCAAAGATGCATAGGGCCAGAGTGCTGATACTTAGGGGGACGGAGTCCCAAAATGCTTAGGGCCAGGGTCCTGACACATAGGGGGGCGGAGTCCCAAGATGCATAGGGCCAGAGTGCTGATACTTAGAGGGACAGAGTCCAAAGAAGCATAGGGCCAGAGCGCTAATACTTAGGGGGATGGAGTCCCAAGATGCATAGGGCCAGAGTGCTAAGACTTAGGGGGACGGAGTCCCAAGGTGCATTGGGCCAGAGTCCTGACACATAGGTGGACGAAGTCCCAAGACGCATAGGGCCAGTGTGCTGATACTTAGGGGGACGGAGTCCCAAGATGCATAGGGCCAGAGTGGTGACACATAGGGGGACGGAATCCCAAGATGCATAGGGCCAGAGTGCTGAAACTTAGGGGGACGGAGTCCCAAGATGCATAGGGCCAGAGTCCTGACACATAGGGGGACGGAGTCCCAAGATGCCTAGGGCCAGAGTGCTGATACTTAAGGGGACGGAGTCCAAAGATGCATAGGGCCAGAGTGCTGATACTCAGGGGGACAGATTCCCAAGATGCATAGGGCCAGAGTCCTGATACTTAGGGGGACGGAGTCCCAAGATGCATAGGGCCAGAGTCCTGATACTTAGGCGGACGGAGTCCCAAGATGTATAAGGCCAGAGTCCTGACACATAGGGGGATGGAGTCCCAAGATGCATAGGGCCAGAGTCCTGATACTTAGGGGGATGGAGTCCCAAGATGCATCGGGCCAGAGTGCTGATACTTAGGGGGACGGAGTCCCAAGATGTACAGGGCCAGGGTCCTGACACATAGGGGGACGGAGACCCAAGATGCATAAAGCCAGAGTCCTGACACATGGGGGGAAGAAGTCCCAAGATGCATAGGGCCAGAGTCCTGATAATTAGGGGGACGGAGTCCCAAGATGCATAGGGAGAGAGTGCTGACACATAGGGGGATGGAGTCCCAAGATGCAAAGGGCCAGAGTGCTAATACTTAGGGGTATGGAGTCCCAAGGTGCATGGGGCCATAGTACTGACACATAGGGGGACGGAGTCCCAAGATGCATAGGGCCAGAGTCCTGACACATAGGGGGACGAAGTCCAAAGATGCATAGGGCCAGAGTGCTGATCCTTAGGGGGACGGAGTCCCAAGATGCATAGGGCCAGAGTGCTGATACTTAGGGACACGGAGTCCCAAGATGCATTGGGCCAGAGTGCTGATACTTAGGGGGACGGAGTCCCAAGATGCATAGGGCCAGAGTCCTAATACTTAGGGGGACGGAGTGCCAAGATACATAGGGCCAGAGTGCTGATACTTAGGGGGACGGTGTCCCAAGATGCATAGGGCCAGAGTCTTGATACTTAGGGTAATGGAGTCCCAAGATGCATAGGGCCAGAGTCCTGACACATAGGGGGAAGGAGTCCCAAGATGCCTAGGGCCAGAATGCTGATACTTAAGGGCACGGAGTCCCAAGATGCATAGGGCCAGAGTCCTGATACTTACGGGGACGGAGTCCCAAAATGCATAGGGCCAGAGTCCTGACACATAGGGGGACGAAGTCCAAAGATGCATAGGGCCAGAGTGCTGATACTTAGGGGGACGGAGTCCCAAAATGCTTAGGGCCAGGGTCCTGACACATAGGGGGGCGGAGTCCCAAGATGCATATGGCCAGAGTGCTGATACTTAGAGGGACAGAGTCCAAAGAAGCATAGGGCCAGAGCGCTAATACTTAGGGGGATGGAGTCCCAAGATGCATAGGGCCAGAGTGCTAAGACTTAGGGGGACGGAGTCCCAAGGTGCATTGGGCCAGAGTCCTGACACATAGGTGGACGAAGTCCCAAGACGCATAGGGCCAGTGTGCTGATACTTAGGGGGACGGAGTCCCAAGATGCATAGGGCCAGAGTGGTGACACATAGGGGGACGGAATCCCAAGATGCATAGGGCCAGAGTGCTGAAACTTAGGGGGACGGAGTCCCAAGATGCATAGGGCCAGAGTCCTGACACATAGGGGGACGGAGTCCCAAGATGCCTAGGGCCAGAGTGCTGATACTTAAGGGGACGGAGTCCAAAGATGCATAGGGCCAGAGTGCTGATACTCAGGGGGACAGATTCCCAAGATGCATAGGGCCAGAGTCCTGATACTTAGGGGGACGGAGTCCCAAGATGCATAGGGCCAGAGTCCTGATACTTAGGCGGACGGAGTCCCAAGATGCATAAGGCCAGAGTCCTGACACATAGGGGGATGGAGTCCCAAGATGCATAGGGCCAGAGTCCTGATACTTAGGGGGATGGAGTCCCAAGATGCATCGGGCCAGAGTGCTGATACTTAGGGGGACGGAGTCCCAAGATGTACAGGGCCAGGGTCCTGACACATAGGGGGACGGAGACCCAAGATGCATAAAGCCAGAGTCCTGATACTTAGGGGGACGGAGTCCCAAGATTCTTAGGGCCAGGGTCCTGACACATAGGGGGGCGGAGTCCCAAGATGCATAGGACCAGTGTGCTGATACTTAGGGGGACAGAGTCCAACGATGCATATGGCCAGAGTGCTAATACTTAGCGGGATGGAGTCCCAAGATGCATAGGGCTAGTGTGCTGATACTTAGGGGGACGGAGTCCGAAGATGCATAGGGCCAGAGTGCTGATACTTAGGGGGACGGAGTCCCAAGATGCATAGGGCCAGAGTCCTGACACATGGGGGGAAGAAGTCCCAAGATGCATAGGGCCAGAGTCCTGATAATTAGGGGGACGGAGTCCCAAGATGCATAGGGAGAGAGTGCTGACACATAGGGGGATGGAGTCCCAAGATGCAAAGGGCCAGAGTGCTAATACTTAGGGGTATGGAGTCCCAAGGTGCATGGGGCCAGAGTACTGACACATAGGGGGACGGAGTCCCAAGATGCATAGGGCCAGAGTCCTGACACATAGGGGGACGAAGTCCAAAGATGCATAGGGCCAGAATGCTGATCCTTAGCGGGACGGAGTCCCAAGATGCATAGGGCCAGAGTGCTGATACTTAGGGACACGGAGTCCCAAGATGCATTGGGCCAGAGTGCTGATACTTAGGGGGACGGAGTCCCAAGATGCATAGGGCCAGAGTCCTAATACTTAGGGGGACGGAGTGCCAAGATACATAGGGCCAGAGTGCTGATACTTAGGGGGACGGTGTGTCCCAAGATGCATAGGGCCAGAGTCTTGATACTTAGGGTAATGGAGTCCCAAGATGCATAGGGCCAGAGTCCTGACACATAGGGGGAAGGAGTCCCAAGATGCCTAGGGCCAGAATGCTGATACTTAAGGGGACGGAGTCCCAAGATGCATAGGGCCAGAGTCCTGATACTTATGGGGACGGAGTCCCAAAATGCATAGGGCTAGAGTCCTGACATATAGGGGGACGAAGTCTCAAGATGCATATGGCCAGAATCCTGACACATAGGGGGACGGAGACCCAAGATGCATAAAGCCAGAGTCCTGATACTTAGGGGGACGGAGTCCCAAGATTCTTAGGGCCAGGGTCCTGACACATAGGGGGGCGGAGTCCGAAGATGCATAGGGCCAGAGTGCTGATACTTAGGGGGACAGAGTCCAAAGATGCATAGGGCCAGAGTGCTAATACTTAGGGGGATGGAGTCCTAAGATGCATAGGGCTAGTGTGCCTACACTTAGGGGGACGGAGTCCCAAGATGCATTGGGCCAGAGTCCTGACACATAGGGGGACGGAATCCCAAGATGCATAGGGCCAGAGTGCTGAAACTTAGGGGGACGGAGTCCCAAGATGCATAGGGCCAGAGTCCTGACACATAGGGGGACGGAGTCCCAAGATGCCTAGGGCCAGAGTCCTGATACTTAGGGGGACGGAGTCCCAAGATTCTTAGGGCCAGGGTCCTGACACATAGGGGGGCGGAGTCCAAAGATGCATAGGGCCAGAGTGCTGATGCTTAGGGGGATGGAGTCCTAAGATGCATAGGGCTAGTGTGCTGACACTTAGGGGGACGGAGTCCCAAGATGCATTGGGCCAGAGTCCTGACACATAGGGGAACGGAGTCCCAAGATGCATAGGGCCAGAGTGCTGATACTTACGGGAACGGAATCCCAAGATGCATAGGGCCAGAGTGCTGAAACTTAGGGGGACGGAGTCCCAAGATGCATAGGGCCAGAGTCCTGACACATAGGGGGACGGAGTCCCAAGATGCCTAGGGCCAGAGTGCTGATACTTAAGGGGACGGAGTCCAAAGATGCATAGGGCCAGAGTCCTGATACTTACGGGGACGGAGTCCCAAAATGCATAGGGCTAGAGTCCTGACATATAGGACGACGAAGTCCCAAGATGCATAGGGCCAGAGTGCTGATCCTTAGGGGGACGGAGTCCCAAGATGCATAGGGCCAGAGTCCTGATATATAGGGGGGCGGAGTCCCAAGATGCTTAGGGCCAGAATGCTGATACTTAGGGGGACGGAGTCCCAAGATGCATAGGGCCAGAGTGCTGATACTCAGGGGGACGGATTCCCAAGATGCATAGGGCCAGAGTGCTGATACTTAAGGGGACGGAGTCCCAAGATGCATAGGGCCAGAGTCCTGATACTTACGGGGACGGAGTCCCAAAATGCATAGGGCTACAGTCCTGACATATAGGGGGACGAAGTCTCAAGATGCATAGGCCCAGAATCCTGACACATAGGGGGACGGAGACCCAAGATGCATAAAGCCAGAGTCCTGATACTTAGGGGGACGGAGTCCCAAGATGCATAGGGCTAGTGTGCTGATACTTAGGGGGACGGAGTCCCAAGGTGCATAGGGCCAGAGTGCTGATACTTAGGGGGACAGAGTCCAAAGATGCATAGGGCCAGAGCGCTAATACTTAGGGGGATGGAATCCCAAGATGCATTGGGCCAGAGTCCTGACACATAGGGGGACGGAATCCCAAGATGCATAGGGCCAGAGTGCTGAAACTTAGGGGGACGGAGTCCCAAGATGCATAGGGCCAGAGTCCTGACACATAGGGGGACGGAGTCCCAAGATGCCTAGGGCCAGAGTCCTGATACTTAGGGGGACGGAGTCCCAAGATTCTTAGGGCCAGGGTCCTGACACATAGGGGGGGCGGAGTCCGAAGATGCATAGGGCCAGAGTGCTGATACTTAGGGGGATGGAGTCCTAAGATGCATAGGGCTAGTGTGCTGACACTTAGGGGGACGGAGTCCCAAGATGCATTGGGCCAGAGTCCTGACACATAGGGGAACGGAGTCCCAAGATGCACAGGGCCAGAGTGCTGATACTTACGGGAACGGAGTCCCAAGATGCATAGGGCTAGAGTCCTGAAACATAGCGGGACGAAGTCCGAAGATGCATAGGGCCAGAGTGCTGATACTCATGGGGATGGAGTCCAAAGATGCATAGGGCCAGAGTCCTGACACTTATGGGGACGGAGTCCCAAAATGCATAGGGCTAGAGTATTGACATATAGGGGGACGAAGTCCCAAGATGCATAGGGCCAGAGTGCTGATCCTTAGGGGGACGGAGTCCCAAGATGCATATTGCCAGAGTCCTGACACATAGGGGGATGGAGTCCCAAGATGCATAAGGCCAGAGTCCTGATACTTAGGGGGACGGAGTCCCAAGAAGCATAGGGCCAGAGTGCTGATACTTAGGGGGACGGAGTCCCAAGATGTATAGGACCAGGGTCCTGACACATAGGGAGACGGAGTCCTAAGGTACATAGGGCCAGAGTCCTGATACTTAGGGGGACGGAGTCCCAAGATGTATAGGGCCAGGGTCCCGACACATAGGGGGACGGAGACCTAAGATGCATAAAGCCAGAGTCCTGATACTTAGGGGGACGGAGTCCCTAGATTCTTAGGGCCAGGGTCCTGACACATAGCGGGACGAAGTCCAAAGATGCATAGGGCCAGAGTGCTGATACTCATGGGGATGGAGTCCCAAGATGCAAAGGGCCAGAGTGCTGATACTTAGGGGGACGGAGTCCCAAGTTGCATAGGGCCAGAGTCCTGACTCATAGGGGGATGAAGTCCCAAGATGCATAGGGCCAGAGTCCTGACACATAGGGGGATGGAGTCCCAAGATGCATAAGGCCAGAGTATTGATACTTAGGGGGACGGAGTCCCAAGATGCATAGGGCCAGAGTGCTGATACTTAGGGGGACGGAGTCCCAAGATGTATAGGACCAGGGTCCTGACACATAGGTAGACGGAGTCCTAAGGTACATAGGGCCAGAGTCCTGATACTTAGGGGGACGGAGTCCCAAAATGCTTAGGGTCAGGGTCCTGACACATAGGGGGGCGGAGTCCTAACATGCATAAGCCAGAGTGCTGATACTTAGGGGGACAGAGTCCAAAGATGCATAGGGCCAGAGCGCTAATACTTAGGGGGATGGAGTCCCAAGATGCATAGGGCCAGAGTGCTAATACTTAGGGGGACGGAGTCCCAAGTTGCATTGGGCCAGAGTCCTGACACATAGGGGGACGAACTCCCAAGACGCATAGGGCTAGTGTGCTGATACTTAGGGGGACGGAGTCCCAAGATGCATAGGGCCTGAGTGGTGACACATAGGGGGACGGAATCCCAAGATGCATAGGGCCAGAGTGCTGAAACTTAGGGGGACGGAGTCCCAAGATGCCTAGGGCCAGAGTGCTGATACTTAAGGGGACGGAGTCCAAAGATGCATAGGGCCAGAGTCCTGATACTTACGGGGACGGAGTCCCAAAATGCATAGGGCTAGAGTCCTGACATATAGGGGGACGAAGTCCCAAGATGCATAGGGCCAGAGTGCTGATCCTTAGGGGGACGGAGTCCCAAGATGCATAGGGCCAGAGTCCTGATATATAGGGGGACGGAGTCCCAAGATGCATAGGGCCAGAGTGCTGATACTTACGGGAACGGAGTCCCAAGATGCATAGGGCTAGAGTCCTGACACATAGCGGGACGAAGTCCGAAGATGCATAGGGCCAGAGTGCTGATACTCATGGGGATGGAGTCCAAAGATGCATAGGGCCAGAGTCCTGACACTTATGGGGACGGAGTCCCAAAATGCATAGGGCTAGAGTATTGACATATAGGGGGACGAAGTCCCAAGATGCATAGGGCCAGAGTGCTGATCCTTAGGGGGACGGGAGTCCCAAGATGCATAGGGCCAGAGTCCTGACACATAGGGGGATGGAGTCCCAAGATGCATAAGGCCAGAGTCCTGATACTTAGGGGGACGGAGTCCCAAGAAGCATAGGGCCAGAGTGCTGATACTTAGGGGGACGGAGTCCCAAGATGTATAGGACCAGGGTCCTGACACATAGGGAGACGGAGTCCTAAGGTACATAGGGCCAGAGTCCTGATACTTAGGGGGACGGAGTCCCAAGATGTATAGGGCCAGGGTCCCGACACATAGGGGGACGGAGACCTAAGATGCATAAAGCCAGAGTCCTGACACATAGGGGGGACGAACTCCCAAGACGCATAGGGCCAGTGTGCTGATACTAAGGGGGACGGAGTCCCAAGATGCATAGGGCCTGAGTGGTGACACATAGGGGGGACGGAATCCCAAGATGCATAGGGCCAGAGTGCTGAAACTTAGGGGGACGGAGTCCCAAGATGCATAGGGCCAGAGTCCTGACACATAGGGGGACGGAGTCCCAAGATGCCTAGGGCCAGAGTGCTGATACTTAAGGGGACGGAGTCCAAAGATGCATAGGGCCAGAGTCCTGATACTTGCGGGGACGGAGTCCCAAAATGCATAGGGCTAGAGTCCTGACATATAGGAGGACGAAGTCCCAAGATGCATAGGGCCAGAGTGCTGATCCTTAGGGGGACGGAGTCCCAAGATGCATAGGGCCAGAGTCCTGATATATAGGGGGGCGGAGTCCCAAGATGCTTAGGGCCAGAATGCTGATACTTAGGGGGACGGAGTCCCAAGATGCATAGGGCCAGAGTGCTGATACTCAGGGGGACGGATTCCCAAGATGCATAGGGCCAGAGTGCTGATTCTTAAGGGGACGGAGTCCCAAGATGCATAGGGCCAGAGTCCTGATACTTACGGGGACGGAGTCCCAAAATGCATAGGGCTACAGTCCTGACATATAGGGGGACGAAGTCTCAAGATGCATAGGCCCAGAATCCTGACACATAGGGGGACGGAGACCCAAGATGCATAAAGCCAGAGTCCTGATACTTAGGGGGACGGAGTCCCAAGATTCTTAGGGCCAGGGTCCTGACACATAGTGGGGCCGAGTCCGAAGATGCATAGGGCCAGAGCGCTGATACTTAGGGGGACAGAGTCCAAAGATGCATAGGGCCAGAGTGCTAATACTTAGGGGGATGGAGTCCTAAGATGCATAGGGCTAGTGTGCCTACACTTAGGGGGACGGAGTCCCAAGATGCATTGGGCCAGAGTCCTGAAACATAGGGGGACGGAATCCCAAGATGCATAGGGCCAGAGTGCTGAAACTTAGGGGGACGGAGTCCCAAGATGCATAGGGCCAGAGTCCTGACACATAGGGGGACGGAGTCCCAAGATGCCTAGGGCCAGAGTCCTGATACTTAGGGGGACGGAGTCCCAAGATTCTTAGGGCCAGGGTCCTGACACATAGGGGGGCGGAGTCCGAAGATGCATAGGGCCAGAGTGCTGATACTTAGGGGGATGGAGTCCTAAGATGCATAGGGCTAGTGTGCTGACACTTAGGGGGACGGAGTCCCAAGATGCATTGGGCCAGAGTCCTGACACATAGGGGAACGGAGTCCCAAGATGCACAGGGCCAGAGTGCTGATACTTACGGGAACGGAGTTCCAAGATGCATAGGGCTAGAGTCCTGAAACATAGCGGGACGAAGTCCGAAGATGCATAGGGCCAGAGTGCTGATACTCATGGGGATGGAGTCCAAAGATGCATAGGGCCAGAGTCCTGACACTTATGGGGACGGAGTCCCAAAATGCATAGGGCTAGAGTATTGACATATAGGGGGACGAAGTCCCAAGATGCATAGGGCCAGAGTGCTGATCCTTAGGGGGACGGAGTCCCAAGATGCATAGGGCCAGAGTCCTGACACATAGGGGGATGGAGTCCCAAGATGCATAAGGCCAGAGTCCTGATACTTAGGGGGACGGAGTCCCAAGAAGCATAGGGCCAGAGTGCTGATACTTAGGGGGACGGAGTCCCAAGATGTATAGGACCAGGGTCCTGACACATAGGGAGACGGAGTCCTAAGGTACATAGGGCCAGAGTCCTGATACTTAGGGGGACGGAGTCCCAAGATGTATAGGGCCAGGGTCCCGACACATAGGGGGACGGAGACCTAAGATGCATAAAGCCAGAGTCCTGATACTTAGGGGGACGGAGTCCCTAGATTCTTAGGGCCAGGGTCCTGACACATAGCGGGACGAAGTCCAAAGATGCATAGGGCCAGAGTGCTGATACTCATGGGGATGGAGTCCCAAGATGCAAAGGGCCAGAGTGCTGATACTTAGGGGGACGGAGTCCCAAGTTGCATAGGGCCAGAGTCCTGACTCATAGGGGGATGAAGTCCCAAGATGCATAGGGCCAGAGTCCTGACACATAGGGGGATGGAGTCCCAAGATGCATAAGGCCAGAGTATTGATACTTAGGGGGACGGAGTCCCAAGATGCATAGGGCCAGAGTGCTGATACTTAGGGGGACGGAGTCCCAAGATGTATAGGACCAGGGTCCTGACACATAGGGAGACGGAGTCCTAAGGTACATAGGGCCAGAGTCCTGATACTTAGGGGGACGGAGTCCCAAAATGCTTAGGGTCAGGGTCCTGACACATAGGGGGGCGGAGTCCTAACATGCATAAGCCAGAGTGCTGATACTTAGGGGGACAGAGTCCAAAGATGCATAGGGCCAGAGCGCTAATACTTAGGGGGATGGAGTCCCAAGATGCATAGGGCCAGAGTGCTAATACTTAGGGGGACGGAGTCCCAAGTTGCATTGGGCCAGAGTCCTGACACATAGGGGGACGAACTCCCAAGACGCATAGGGCCAGTGTGCTGATACTTAGGGGGACGGAGTCCCAAGATGCATAGGGCCTGAGTGGTGACACATAGGGGGACGGAATCCCAAGATGCATAGGGCCAGAGTGCTGAAACTTAGGGGGACGGAGTCCCAAGATGCATAGGGCCAGAGTCCTGACACATAGGGGGACGGAGTCCCAAGATGCCTAGGGCCAGAGTGCTGATACTTAAGGGGACGGAGTCCAAAGATGCATAGGGCCAGAGTCCTGATACTTACGGGGACGGAGTCCCAAAATGCATAGGGCTAGAGTCCTGAAACATAGGGGGACGGAATCCCAAGATGCATAGGGCCAGAGTGCTGAAACTTAGGGGGACGGAGTCCCAAGATGCATAGGGCCAGAGTCCTGACACATAGGGGGACGGAGTCCCAAGATGCCTAGGGCCAGAGTCCTGATACTTAGGGGGACGGAGTCCCAAGATTCTTAGGGCCAGGGTCCTGACACATAGGGGGGCGGAGTCCGAAGATGCATAGGGCCAGAGTGCTGATACTTAGGGGGATGGAGTCCTAAGATGCATAGGGCTAGTGTGCTGACACTTAGGGGGACGGAGTCCCAAGATGCATTGGGCCAGAGTCCTGACACATAGGGGAACGGAGTCCCAAGATGCACAGGGCCAGAGTGCTGATACTTACGGGAACGGAGTTCCAAGATGCATAGGGCTAGAGTCCTGAAACATAGCGGGACGAAGTCCGAAGATGCATAGGGCCAGAGTGCTGATACTCATGGGGATGGAGTCCAAAGATGCATAGGGCCAGAGTCCTGACACTTATGGGGACGGAGTCCCAAAATGCATAGGGCTAGAGTATTGACATATAGGGGGACGAAGTCCCAAGATGCATAGGGCCAGAGTGCTGATCCTTAGGGGGACGGAGTCCCAAGATGCATAGGGCCAGAGTCCTGACACATAGGGGGATGGAGTCCCAAGATGCATAAGGCCAGAGTCCTGATACTTAGGGGGACGGAGTCCCAAGAAGCATAGGGCCAGAGTGCTGATACTTAGGGGGACGGAGTCCCAAGATGTATAGGACCAGGGTCCTGACACATAGGGAGACGGAGTCCTAAGGTACATAGGGCCAGAGTCCTGATACTTAGGGGGACGGAGTCCCAAGATGTATAGGGCCAGGGTCCCGACACATAGGGGGACGGAGACCTAAGATGCATAAAGCCAGAGTCCTGATACTTAGGGGGACGGAGTCCCTAGATTCTTAGGGCCAGGGTCCTGACACATAGCGGGACGAAGTCCAAAGATGCATAGGGCCAGAGTGCTGATACTCATGGGGATGGAGTCCCAAGATGCAAAGGGCCAGAGTGCTGATACTTAGGGGGACGGAGTCCCAAGTTGCATAGGGCCAGAGTCCTGACTCATAGGGGGATGAAGTCCCAAGATGCATAGGGCCAGAGTCCTGACACATAGGGGGATGGAGTCCCAAGATGCATAAGGCCAGAGTATTGATACTTAGGGGGACGGAGTCCCAAGATGCATAGGGCCAGAGTGCTGATACTTAGGGGGACGGAGTCCCAAGATGTATAGGACCAGGGTCCTGACACATAGGGAGACGGAGTCCTAAGGTACATAGGGCCAGAGTCCTGATACTTAGGGGGACGGAGTCCCAAAATGCTTAGGGTCAGGGTCCTGACACATAGGGGGGCGGAGTCCTAACATGCATAAGCCAGAGTGCTGATACTTAGGGGGACAGAGTCCAAAGATGCATAGGGCCAGAGCGCTAATACTTAGGGGGATGGAGTCCCAAGATGCATAGGGCCAGAGTGCTAATACTTAGGGGGACGGAGTCCCAAGTTGCATTGGGCCAGAGTCCTGACACATAGGGGGACGAACTCCCAAGACGCATAGGGCCAGTGTGCTGATACTTAGGGGGACGGAGTCCCAAGATGCATAGGGCCTGAGTGGTGACACATAGGGGGACGGAATCCCAAGATGCATAGGGCCAGAGTGCTGAAACTTAGGGGGACGGAGTCCCAAGATGCATAGGGCCAGAGTCCTGACACATAGGGGGACGGAGTCCCAAGATGCCTAGGGCCAGAGTGCTGATACTTAAGGGGACGGAGTCCAAAGATGCATAGGGCCAGAGTCCTGATACTTACGGGGACGGAGTCCCAAAATGCATAGGGCTAGAGTCCTGACATATAGGGGGACGAAGTCCCAAGATGCATAGGGCCAGAGTGCTGATCCTTAGGGGGACGGAGTCCCAAGATGCATAGGGCCAGAGTCCTGATATATAGGGGGACGGAGTCCCAAGATGCATAGGGCCAGAGTGCTGATACTTACGGGAACGGAGTCCCAAGATGCATAGGGCTAGAGTCCTGACACATAGCGGGACGAAGTCCGAAGATGCATAGGGCCAGAGTGCTGATACTCATGGGGATGGAGTCCAAAGATGCATAGGGCCAGAGTCCTGACACTTATGGGGACGGAGTCCCAAAATGCATAGGGCTAGAGTATTGACATATAGGGGGACGAAGTCCCAAGATGCATAGGGCCAGAGTGCTGATCCTTAGGGGGACGGAGTCCCAAGATGCATAGGGCCAGAGTCCTGACACATAGGGGGATGGAGTCCCAAGATGCATAAGGCCAGAGTCCTGATACTTAGGGGGACGGAGTCCCAAGAAGCATAGGGCCAGAGTGCTGATACTTAGGGGGACGGAGTCCCAAGATGTATAGGACCAGGGTCCTGACACATAGGGAGACGGAGTCCTAAGGTACATAGGGCCAGAGTCCTGATACTTAGGGGGACGGAGTCCCAAGATGTATAGGGCCAGGGTCCCGACACATAGGGGGACGGAGACCTAAGATGCATAAAGCCAGAGTCCTGATACTTAGGGGGACGGAGTCCCTAGATTCTTAGGGCCAGGGTCCTGACACATAGCGGGACGAAGTCCAAAGATGCATAGGGCCAGAGTGCTGATACTCATGGGGATGGAGTCCCAAGATGCAAAGGGCCAGAGTGCTGATACTTAGGGGGACGGAGTCCCAAGTTGCATAGGGCCAGAGTCCTGACTCATAGGGGGATGAAGTCCCAAGATGCATAGGGCCAGAGTCCTGACACATAGGGGGATGGAGTCCCAAGATGCATAAGGCCAGAGTATTGATACTTAGGGGGACGGAGTCCCAAGATGCATAGGGCCAGAGTGCTGATACTTAGGGGGACGGAGTCCCAAGATGTATAGGACCAGGGTCCTGACACATAGGGAGACGGAGTCCTAAGGTACATAGGGCCAGAGTCCTGATACTTAGGGGGACGGAGTCCCAAAATGCTTAGGGTCAGGGTCCTGACACATAGGGGGGCGGAGTCCCAACATGCATAGGGCCAGAGTGCTGATACTCAGGGGGACGGATTCCCAAGATGCATAGGGCCAGAGTCCTGATACTTAGGGGGACGGAGTCCCAAGATCCATAGGGCCAGAGTCCAGATACTTAGGCAGACGGAGTCCCAAGATGCATAGGGCCAGAGTCCTGACACATAGGGGGATGGAGTCCCAAGATGCATAGGGCCAGAGTCCTGATACTTAGGGTGATGGAGTCCCAAGATCCATCGGGCCAGAGTGCTGATACTTAGGGGGACAGAGTCCAAAGATGCATAGGGCCAAAGTGCTAATACTTAGCGGGATGGAGTCCCAAGATGCATAGGGCTAGTGTGCTGATACTTAGGGGGACGGAGTCCCAAGATGCATAGGGCCAGAGTGCTGATACTTAGGGGGACAGAGTCCAAAGATGCATAGGGCCAGAGCGCTAATACTTAGGGGGATGGAGTCCCAAGATGCATAGGGCCAGAGTGCTAATACTTAGGGGGACGGAGTCCCAAGTTGCATTGGGCCAGAGTCCTGACATATAGGGGGACGAAGTCCCAAGATGCATAGGGCCAGAGTGCTGATCCTTAGGGGGACGGAGTCCCAAGATGCATAGGGCCAGAGTCCTGATATATAGGGGGGCGGAGTCCCAAGATGCTTAGGGCCAGAATGCTGATACTTAGGGGGACGGAGTCCCAAGATGCATATGGCCAGAGTGCTGATACTTAGGGGACGGAGTCCCAAGATGCATAGGGCCTGAGTGGTGACACATAGGGGGACGGAATCCCAAGATGCATAGGGCCTGAGTGCTGAAACTTAGGGGGACGGAGTCCCAAGATGCATAGGGCCAGAGTCCTGACACATAGGGGGACGGAGTCCCAAGATGCCTAGGGCCAGAGTGCTGATACTTAAGGGGACGGAGTCCAAAGATGCATAGGGCCAGAGTCCTGATACTTAGGGGGACAGAGTCCAAAGATGCATAGGGCCAGAGCGCTAATACTTAGGGGGATGGAGTCCCAAGATGCATAGGGCCAGAGTGCTAATACTTAGGGGGACGGAGTCCCAAGTTGCATTGGGCCAGAGTCCTGACACATAGGGGGATGAAGTCCCAAGACGCATAGGGCCAGTGTGCTGATACTTAGGGGGATGGAGTCCCAAGATGCATAGGGCCAGAGTGGTGACACATAGGGGGAGGGAATCCCAAGATGCATAGGGCTAGAGTGCTGAAACTTAGGGGGACGGAGTCCCAAGATGCATAGGGCCAGAGTCCTGACACATAGGGGGACGGAGTCCCAAGAAGCCTAGGGCCAGAGTGCTCATACTTAAGGGGACGGAGTCCAAAGATGCATAGGGCCAGAGTCCTGATACTTACGGGGACGGAGTCCCAAAATGCATAGGGCTAGAGTCCTGACATATAGGGGGACGAAGTCCCAAGATGCATAGGGCCAGAGTGCTGATCCTTAGGGGGACGGAGTCCCAAGATGCATAGGGCCAGAGTCCTGATATATAGGGGGGCGGAGTCCCAAGATGCTTAGGGCCAGAATGCTGATACCAAGGGGGACGGAGTCCCAAGATGCATATGGCCAGAGTGCTGATACTTAGGGGGACGGAGTCCCAAGATGCATAGGGCCTGAGTGGTGACACATAGGGGGACGGAATCCCAAGATGCATAGGGCCTGAGTGCTGAAACTTAGGGGGACGGAGTCCCAAGATGCATAGGGCCAGAGTCCTGACACATAGGGGGACGGAGTCCCAAGATGCCTAGGGCCAGAGTGCTGATACTTAAGGGGACGGAGTCCAAAGATGCATAGGGCCAGAGTCCTGATACTTACGGAGACGGAGTCCCAAGATGCACAGGGCCAGAGTCCCGATATATATGGGGGGGCGGAGTCCCAAGATGCTTAGGGCCAGAGTCCTGATACTTAGGGGGACGGAGTCCCAAGATCCATAGGGCCAGAGTCCAGATACTTAGGCAGACGGAGTCCCAAGATCCATAGGGCCAGAGTCCAGATACTTAGGCAGACGGAGTACCAAGATGCATTGGGCCAGAGTGCTGATACTTAGGGGGACGGAGTCCCAAAATGCATAGGGCTAGAGTCCTGACATATAGGGGGACGAAGTCCCAAGATGCATAGGGCCAGAGTGCTGATCCTTAGGGGGACGGAGTCCCAAGATGCATAGGGCCAGAGTGCTGATACTTAGGGGGACAGAGTCCAAAGATGCATAGGGCCAAAGTGCTAATACTTAGCGGGATGGAGTCCCAAGATGCATAGGGCTAGTGTGCTGATACTTAGGGGGACGGAGTCCCAAGATGCATAGGGCCAGAGTGCTGATACTTAGGGGGACAGAGTCCAAAGATGCATAGGGCCAGAGCGCTAATACTTAGGGGGATGGAGTCCCAAGATGCATAGGGCCAGAGTGCTAATACTTAGGGGGACGGATTCCCAAGTTGCATTGGGCCAGAGTCCTGACACATAGGGGGATGAAGTCCCAAGACGCATAGGGCCAGTGTGCTGATACTTAGGGGGATGGAGTCCCAAGATGCATAGTTCCAGAGTGGTGACACATAGGGGGACGGAGTCCCAAGATGCCTAGGGCCAGAGTGCTGATACTTAAGGGGACGGAGTCCAAAGATGCATAGGGCCAGAGTCCTGATACTTACGGGGACGGAGTCCCAAGATGCATAGGGCCAGAGTCCTGATATATAGGGGGGCGGAGTCCCAAGATGCTAAGGGCCAGAATGCTGATACTTAGGGGGACGGAGTCCCAAGATGCATAGGGCCAGAGTGCTGATACTCAGGGGGACGGATTCCCAAGATGCATAGGGCCAGAGTCCTGATACTTAGGGGGACGGAGTCCCAAGATCCATAGGGCCAGAGTCCAGATACTTAGGCAGACGGAGTCCCAAGATGCATAGGGCCAGAGTCCTGACACATAGGGGGATGGAGTCCCAAGATGCATAGGGCCAGAGTCCTGATACTTAGGGTGATGGAGTCCAAAGATCCATCGGGCCAGAGTGCTGATACTTAGGGGGACGGAGTCCCAAGTTGCATTGGGCCAGAGTCCTGACACATAGGGGGATGAAGTCCCAAGACGCATAGGGCCAGTGTGCTGATACTTAGGGGGATGGAGTCCCAAGATGCATAGGTCCAGAGTGGTGACACATAGGGGGAGGGAATCCCAAGATGCATAGGGCCAGAGTGCTGAAACTTAGGGGGACGGAGTCCCAAGATGCATAGGGCCAGAGTCCTGACACATAGGGGGACGGAGTCCCAAGATGCCTAGGGCCAGAGTGCTGATACTTAAGGGGACGGAGTCCAAAGATGCATAGGGCCAGAGTCCTGATACTTACGGGGACGGAGTCCCAAAATGCATAGGGCTAGAGTCCTGACATATAGGGGGACGAAGTCCCAAGATGCATAGGGCCAGAGTGCTGATCCTTAGGGGGACGGAGTCCCAAGATGCATAGGGCCAGAGTCCTGATATATAGGGGGGCGGAGTCCCAAGACGCTTAGGGCCAGAATGCTGATACTTAGGGGGACGGAGTCCCAAGATGCATATGGCCAGAGTGCTGATACTCAGGGGGACGGATTCCCAAGATGCATAGGGCCAGAGTCCTGATACTTAGGGGGACGGACTCCCAAGATGCATAGGGCCAGAGTCCTGATACATAGGTGGATGGAGTCCCAAGATGCATAGGACCAGAGTCCTGATCCTTAGGGGGATGGAGTCCCAAGATGCATCGGGCCAGAGTGCTGATACTTAGGGGGACGGAGTCCCAAGATGCATATGGCCAGAGTGCTGATACTTAGGGGGACGGAGTCCCAAGATGCATAGGGCCAGAGTCCTGACACATAGGGGGAAGGAGTCCCAAGATGCATAGGGCCAGAGTCCTGATGCTTAGGGGGACGGAGTCCCAAGATGCATTGGGCCAGAGTGCTGATACTTAGGGACACGGAGTCCCAAGATGCATTGGGCCAGAGTGCTGATACTTAGGGGGACGGAGTCCCAAGATGCATAGGGCCAGAGTCCTGATACTTAGGGGGACTGAGTGCCAAAATATATAGGGCCAGAGTGCTGATACTTAGGGGGACGGTGTCCCAAGATGCATAGGGCCAGAGTCTTGATACTTAGGGTGATTGAGTCCCAAGATGCATAGGGCCAGTGTCCTGACACATAGGGGGACGGAGTCCCAAGATGCCTAGGGCCAGAGTGCTGATACTTAAGGGGACAGAGTCCCAAGATGCATAGGGCCAGAGTCCTGATACTTACCGGGACGGAGTCCCAAAATGCATAGGGCTAGAGTCCTGACATATAGGGGGACGATGTCTCAAGATGCATAGGGCCAGAGTGCTGATCTTTAGGGGGACGGAGTCCCAAGATGCATAGGGCCAGAGTCCTGATATATAGGGGGGCAGAGTCCCAAGATGCTTAGGGCCAGAGTCCTGACACATAGGGGAACGGAGTCCCAAGATGCATAGGGCCAAAGTGCTGATACTTATGGGAACGGAGTCCCAAGATGCATAGAGCTAGAGTCCTGACACATAGGGGGGCGGAGTCCCAAGATGCTTAGGGCCAGAATGCTGATACTTAGGTGGATGGAGTCCCAAGATGCATAGGGCCAGAGCGCTAATACTTAGGGGGACGTAGTCCCAAGTTGCATTGTGCCAGAGTCCTGACACATAGGGGGACGAACTCCCAAGACGCATAGGGCCAGTGTGCTGATACTTAGGGGGACGGAGTCCCAAGATGCATAGGGCCTGAGTGGTGACATATAGGGGGACGGAATCCCAAGATGCATAGGGCCTGAGTGCTGAAACTTAGGGGGACGGAGTCCCAAGATGCATAGGGCCAGAGTCCTGACACATAGGGGGACGGAGTCCCAAGATGCCTAGGGCCAGAGTGCTGATACTTAAGGGGACGGAGTCCAAAGATGCATAGGGCCAGAGTCCTGATACTTACGGGGACGGAGTCCCAAGATGCATAGGGCCAGAGTTCTGATATATAGGGGGGCGGAGTCCCAAGATGCTTAGGGCCAGAATGCTGATACTTAGGGGGACGGAGTCCCAAGATGGATAGGGCCAGAGTGCTGATACTCAGGGGGACGGATTCCCAAGATGCATAGGGCCAGAGTCCTGATACTTAGGGGGACGGAGTCCCAAGATCCATAGGGCCAGAGTCCAGATACTTAGGCAGACGGAGTCCCAAGATCCATAGGGCCAGAGTCCAGATACTTAGGCAGACGGAGTCCCAAGATGCATTGGGCCAGAGTGCTGATACTTAGGGGGACGGAGTCCCAAAATGCATAGGGCTAGAGTCCTGACATATAGGGGGACGAAGTCCCAAGATGCATAGGGCCAGAGTGCTGATCCTTAGGGGGACGGAGTCCCAAGATGCATAGGGCCAGAGTGCTGATACTTAGGGGGACAGAGTCCAAAGATGCATAGGGCCAAAGTGCTAATACTTAGCGGGATGGAGTCCCAAGATGCATAGGGCTAGTGTGCTGATACTTAGGGGGACGGAGTCCCAAGATGCATAGGGCCAGAGTGCTGATACTTAGGGGGACAGAGTCCAAAGATGCATAGGGCCAGAGCGCTAATACTTAGGGGGATGGAGTCCCAAGATGCATAGGGCCAGAGTGCTAATACTTAGGGGGACGGAGTCCCAAGTTGCATTGGGCCAGAGTCCTGACACATAGGGGGATGAAGTCCCAAGACGCATAGGGCCAGTGTGCTGATACTTAGGGGGATGGAGTCCCAAGATGCATAGGTCCAGAGTGGTGACACATAGGGGGACGGAGTCCCAAGATGCCTAGGGCCAGAGTGCTGATACTTAAGGGGACGGAGTCCAAAGATGCATAGGGCCAGAGTCCTGATACTTACGGGGACGGAGTCCCAAGATGCATAGGGCCAGAGTCCTGATATATAGGGGGGCGGAGTCCCAAGATGCTTAGGGCCAGAATGCTGATACTTAGGGGGACGGAGTCCCAAGATGCATAGGGCCAGAGTGCTGATACTCAGGGGGACGGATTCCCAAGATGCATAGGGCCAGAGTCCTGATACTTAGGGGGACGGAGTCCCAAGATCCATAGGGCCAGAGTCCAGATACTTAGGCAGACGGAGTCCCAAGATGCATAGGGCCAGAGTCCTGACACATAGGGGGATGGAGTCCCAAGATGCATAGGGCCTGAGTGGTGACATATAGGGGGACGGAATCCCAAGATGCATAGGGCCTGAGTGCTGAAACTTAGGGGGACGGAGTCCCAAGATGCATAGGGCCAGAGTCCTGACACATAGGGGGACGGAGTCCCAAGATGCCTAGGGCCAGAGTGCTGATACTTAAGGGGACGGAGTCCAAAGATGCATAGGGCCAGAGTCCTGATACTTACGGGGACGGAGTCCCAAGATGCATAGGGCCAGAGTTCTGATATATAGGGGGGCGGAGTCCCAAGATGCTTAGGGCCAGAATGCTGATACTTAGGGGGACGGAGTCCCAAGATGGATAGGGCCAGAGTGCTGATACTCAGGGGGACGGATTCCCAAGATGCATAGGGCCAGAGTCCTGATACTTAGGGGGACGGAGTCCCAAGATCCATAGGGCCAGAGTCCAGATACTTAGGCAGACGGAGTCCCAAGATCCATAGGGCCAGAGTCCAGATACTTAGGCAGACGGAGTCCCAAGATGCATTGGGCCAGAGTGCTGATACTTAGGGGGACGGAGTCCCAAAATGCATAGGGCTAGAGTCCTGACATATAGGGGGACGAAGTCCCAAGATGCATAGGGCCAGAGTGCTGATCCTTAGGGGGACGGAGTCCCAAGATGCATAGGGCCAGAGTGCTGATACTTAGGGGGACAGAGTCCAAAGATGCATAGGGCCAAAGTGCTAATACTTAGCGGGATGGAGTCCCAAGATGCATAGGGCTAGTGTGCTGATACTTAGGGGGACGGAGTCCCAAGATGCATAGGGCCAGAGTGCTGATACTTAGGGGGACAGAGTCCAAAGATGCATAGGGCCAGAGCGCTAATACTTAGGGGGATGGAGTCCCAAGATGCATAGGGCCAGAGTGCTAATACTTAGGGGGACGGAGTCCCAAGTTGCATTGGGCCAGAGTCCTGACACATAGGGGGATGAAGTCCCAAGACGCATAGGGCCAGTGTGCTGATACTTAGGGGGATGGAGTCCCAAGATGCATAGGTCCAGAGTGGTGACACATAGGGGGACGGAGTCCCAAGATGCCTAGGGCCAGAGTGCTGATACTTAAGGGGACGGAGTCCAAAGATGCATAGGGCCAGAGTCCTGATACTTACGGGGACGGAGTCCCAAGATGCATAGGGCCAGAGTCCTGATATATAGGGGGGCGGAGTCCCAAGATGCTTAGGGCCAGAATGCTGATACTTAGGGGGACGGAGTCCCAAGATGCATAGGGCCAGAGTGCTGATACTCAGGGGGACGGATTCCCAAGATGCATAGGGCCAGAGTCCTGATACTTAGGGGGACGGAGTCCCAAGATCCATAGGGCCAGAGTCCAGATACTTAGGCAGACGGAGTCCCAAGATGCATAGGGCCAGAGTCCTGACACATAGGGGGATGGAGTCCCAAGATGCATAGGGCCAGAGTCCTGATACTTAGGGTGATGGAGTCCCAAGATCCATCGGGCCAGAGTGCTGATACTTAGGGGGACGGAGTCCCAAGTTGCATTGGGCCAGAGTCCTGACACATAGGGGGATGAAGTCCCAAGACGCATAGGGCCAGTGTGCTGATACTTAGGGGGATGGAGTCCCAAGATGCATAGGTCCAGAGTGGTGACACATAGGGGGAGGGAATCCCAAGATGCATAGGGCCAGAGTGCTGAAACTTAGGGGGACGGAGTCCCAAGATGCATAGGGCCAGAGTCCTGACACATAGGGGGACGGAGTCCCAAGATGCCTAGGGCCAGAGTGCTGATACTTAAGGGGACGGAGTCCAAAGATGCATAGGGCCAGAGTCCTGATACTTACGGGGACGGAGTCCCAAAATGCATAGGGCTAGAGTCCTGACATATAGGGGGACGAAGTCCCAAGATGCATAGGGCCAGAGTGCTGATCCTTAGGGGGACGGAGTCCCAAGATGCATAGGGCCAGAGTCCTGATATATAGGGGGGCAGAGTCCCAAGACGCTTAGGGCCAGAATGCTGATACTTAGGGGGACGGAGTCCCAAGATGCATATGGCCAGAGTGCTGATACTCAGGGGGACGGATTCCCAAGATGCATAGGGCCAGAGTCCTGATACTTAGGGGGACGGACTCCCAAGATGCATAGGGCCAGAGTCCTGATACATAGGTGGATGGAGTCCCAAGATGCATAGGACCAGAGTCCTGATCCTTAGGGGGATGGAGTCCCAAGATGCATCGGGCCAGAGTGCTGATACTTAGGGGGACGGAGTCCCAAGATGCATATGGCCAGAGTGCTGATACTTAGGGGGACGGAGTCCCAAGATGCATAGGGCCAGAGTCCAGACACATGGGGGGAAGGAGTCCCAAGATGCATAGGGCCAGAGTCCTGATACTTAGGGGGACGGAGTCCCAAGATGCATAGGGAGAGAGTGCTGACACATCGGGGGATGGAGTCCCAAGATGCAAAGGGCCAGATTACTGACACATAGGGGGACGGAGTCCCAAGATGCATAGGGCCAGAGTCCTGACACATAGGGGGACGAAGTCCAAAGATGCATAGGGCCAGAGTGCTGATCCTTAGGGGGACGGAGTCCCAAGATGCATTGGGCCAGAGTGCTGATACTTAGGGACACGGAGTCCCAAGATGCATTGGGCCAGAGTGCTGATACTTAGGGGGACGGAGTCCCAAGATGCATAGGGCCAGAGTCCTGATACTTAGGGGGACTGAGTGCCAAGATATATAGGGCCAGAGTGCTGATACTTAGGGGGACGGTGTCCCAAGATGCATAGGGCCAGAGTCTTGATACTTAGGGTGATTGAGTCCCAAGATGCATAGGGCCAGTGTCCTGACACATAGGGGGACGGAGTCCCAAGATGCCTAGGGCCAGAGTGCTGATACTTAAGGGGACAGAGTCCCAAGATGCATAGGGCTAGAGTCCTGACATATAGGGGGACGATGTCTCAAGATGCATAGGGCCAGAGTGCTGATCCTTAGGGGGACGGAGTCCCAAGATGCATAGGGCCAGAGTCCTGATATATAGGGGGGCGGAGTCCCAAGATGCTTAGGGCCAGAGTCCTGACACATAGGGGAACGGAGTCCCAAGATGCATAGGGCCAAAGTGCTGATACTTATGGGAACGGAGTCCCAAGATGCATAGAGCTAGAGTCCTGACACATAGGGGGGCGGAGTCCGAAGATGCATAGGGCCAGAGTGCTGATACTTAGGGACACGGAGTCCCAAGATGCATTGGGCAAGAGTGCTGATACTTATGGGGACGGAGTCCCAAAATGCATAGGGCTAGAGTCCTGACATATAGCGGGACGAAGTCCCAAGATGCATAGGGCCAGAGTGCTGATCCTTAGGGGGACGGAGTCCCAAGATGCATTGGGCCAGAGTCCTGATATATAGGGGGGCGGAGTCACAAGATGCTTAGGGCCAGAATGCTGATACTTAGGGGGACGGAGTCCCAAGATGCATAGGGCCAGAGTGCTGATACTCAGGGGGACGGATTCCCAAGATGCATAGGGCCAGAGTCCTGATACTTAGGGGGACGGAGTCCCAAGATGCATAGGGCCAGAGTCCTGATACATAGGTGGATGGAGTCCCAAGATGCATAGGACCAGAGTACTGATCCTTAGGGGGATGGAGTCCCAAGATGCATCGGGCCAGAGTGCTGATACTTAGGGGGACGGAGTCCCAAGATGTATAGGGCCAGGGTCCCGACACATAGGGGGACGGAGACCCAAGATGCATAAAGCCAGAGTCCTGATACTTAGGGGGACGGAGTCCCAAGATTCTTAGGGCCAGGGTCCTGACACATAGGGGGGCGGAGTCCCAAGATGCATAAAGCCAGAGTGCTGATACTTAGTGGGACAGAGTCCAAAGATGCATAGGGCCAGAGTGCTAATACTTAGCGGGATGGAGTCCCAAGATGCATAGGGCTAGTGTGCTGATACTTAGGGGGAGGGAGTCCCAAGATGCATAGGGCCAGAGTGCTGATACTTAGGGGGACGGAGTCCCAAGATGCATAGGGCCAGAGTCCTGACACATGGGGGAAGGAGTCCCAAGATGCATAGGGCCAGAGTCCTGATACTTAGGGGGACGGAGTCCAAAGATGCATAGGGAGAGAGTGCTGACACATAGGTGGATGGAGTCCCAAGATGCAAAGGGCCAGAGTACTGACACATAGGGGGACGGAGTCCCAAGATGCATAGGGCCAGAGTCCTGACACGTAGGGGGACGAAGTCCAAAGATGCATAGGTCCAGAGTGCTGATCCTTAGGGGGACGGAGTCCCGAGATGCATTGGGCCAGAGTGCTGATACTTAGGGACACGGAGTCCCAAGATGCATTGGGCCAGAGTGCTGATACTTAGGGGGACGGAGTCCCAAGATGCATAGGGCCAGAGTCCTGATACTTAGGGGGACTGAGTGCCAAGATACATAGGGCCAGAGTGCTGATACTTAGGGGGACGGTGTCCCAAGATGCATAGGGCCAGAGTCTTGATACTTAAGGTGATGGAGTCCCAAGATGCATAGGGCCAGAGTCCTGAGACATAGGGGGACGGAGTCCCAAGATGCCTAGGGCCAGAGTGCTGATACTTAAGGTGACAGAGTCCCAAGATGCATAGGGCCAGAGTCCTGATACTTACCGGGACGGAGTCCCAAAATGCATAGGGCTAGAGTCCTGAAATATAGGGGGACGAAGTCTCAAGATGCATAGGGCCAGAGTGCTGATCCTTAGGGGGACGGAGTCCCAAGATGCATAGGGCCAGAGTCCTGATATATAGGGGGGCGGAGTCCCAAGATGCTTAGGGCCAGAGTCCTGACACATAGGGGAACGGAGTCCCAAGATGCTTAGGGCCAGAGTCCTGACACATAGGGGAACGGAGTCCCAAGATGCATAGGGCAAAAGTGCTGATACTTACGGGAACGGAGTCCGAAGATGCATAGGGCTAGAGTCCTGACACATAGGGGGGCGGAGTCCGAAGATGCATAGGGCCAGAGTGCTGATACTTAGGGACACGGAGTCCCAAGATGCATTGGGCCAGAGTGCTGATACTTAGGGGGACGGAGTCCCAAAATGCATAGGGCTAGAGTCCTGACATATAGGGGGACGAAGTCCCAAGATGCATAGGGCCAGAGTGCTGATCCTTAGGGGGACGTAGTCCCAAGATGCATAGGGCCAGAGTCCTGATATATAGGGGGGCGGAGTCCCAAGATGCTTAGGGCCAGAATGCTGATACTTAGGTGGATGGAGTCCCAAGATGCATAGGACCAGAGTCCTGATCCTTAGGGGGATGGAGTCCCAAGATGCATCGGGCCAGAGTGCTGATACTTAGGGGGATGGAGTCCCAAGATGTATAGGGCCAGGGTCCCGACACATAGGGGGACGGAGACCGAAGATGCATAAAGCCAGAGTCCTGATACTTAGGGGGACGGAGTCCCAATATTCTTAAGGCCAGGGTCCTGACACATAGGGGGGCGGAGTCCCAAGATGCATAGGGCCAGAGTGCTGATACTTAGTGGGACAGAGTCCAAGGATGCATAGGGCCAGAGTGCTAATACTTAGCGGGATGGAGTCCCAAGATGCATAGGGCTAGTGTGCTGTTACTTAGGGGGAGGGAGTCCCAAGATGCATAGGGCCAGAGTCCTGGCACATGGGGGGAAGGAGTCCCAAGATGCATAGGGCCAGAGTCCTGATACTTAGGGGGACGGAGTCCCAAGATGCATAGGGAGAGAGTGCTGACACATAGGGGGATGGAGTCCCAAGATGCAAAGGGCCAGAGTACTGACACATAGGGGGACGGAGTCCCAAGATGCATAGGGCCAGAGTCCTGACACATAGGGGGACGAAGTCCAAAGATGCATAGGGCCAGAGTGCTGATCCTTAGGGGGACGGAGACCCAAGATGCATTGGGCCAGAGTGCTGATACTTAGGGACACGGAGTCCCAAGATGCATTGGGCCAGAGTGCTGATACTTAGGGGGACTGAGTCCCAAGATGCATAGGGCCAGAGGCCTGATACTTAGGGGGACTGAGTGCCAAGATACATAGGGCCAGAGTGCTGATACTTAGGGGGAAGGAGTCCCAAGATGCATAGGGCCAGAATCCTGACACATAGGGGGACGGAGTCCCAAGATGCCTAGGGCCAGAGTGCTGATACTTAAGGGGACAGAGTCCCAAGATGCATAGGGCCAGAGTCCTGATACTTACCGGGACGGAGTCCAAAAATGCATAGGGCTAGAGTCCTGACATATAGGGGGACGAAGTCTCAAGATGCATAGGGCCAGAGTGCTGATCCTTAGGGGGACGGAGTCCCAAGATGCATAGGGCCAGAGTCCTGATATATAGGGGGGCGGAGTCCCTAGATGCTTAGGGCCAGAGTCCTGACACATAGGGGAACGGAGTCCCAAGATGCTTAGGGCCAGAGTCCTGACACATAGGGGAACGGAGTCCCAAGATGCATAGGGCCAAAGTGCTGATACTTACGGGAACGGAGTCCCAAGATGCATAGGGCTAGAGTCCTGACACATAGGGGGGCGGAGTCCGAAGATGCATAGGGCCAGAGTGCTGATACTTAGGGACACGGAGTCCCAAGATGCATTGGGCCAGAGTGCTGATACTTAGGGGGACGGAGTCCCAAAATGCATAGGGCTAGAGTCCTGACATATAGGGGGACGAAGTCCCAAGATGCATAGGGCCAGAGTGCTGATCCTTAGGGGGACGGAGTCCCAAGATGCATAGGGCCAGAGTCCTGATATATAGGGGGGCGGAGTCCCAAGATGCTTAGGGCCAGAATGCTGATACTTAGGGGGACGGAGTCCCAAGATGCATAGGGCCAGAGTCCTGATATATAGGGGGGCGGAGTCCCAAGATGCTTAGGGCCAGAGTCCTGACACATAGGGGAACGGAGTCCCAAGATGCTTAGGGCCAGAGTCCTGACACATAGGGGAACGGAGTCCCAAGATGCATAGGGCCAAAGTGCTGATACTTACGGGAACGGAGTCCCAAGATGCATAGGGCTAGAGTCCTGACACATAGGGGGGCGGAGTCCGAAGATGCATAGGGCTAGAGTGCTGATACTTAGGGACACGGAGTCCCAAGATGCATTGGGCCAGAGTGCTGATACTTAGGGGGACGGAGTCCCAAAATGCATAGGGCTAGAGTCCTGACATATAGGGGGACGAAGTCCCAAGATGCATAGGACCAGAGTCCTGATCCTTAGGGGGATGGAGTCCCAAGATGCATCGGGCCAGAGTGCTGATACTTAGGGGGACGGAGTCCCAAGATGTATAGGGCCAGGGTCCCGACACATAGGGGGACGGAGACCGAAGATGCATAAAGCCAGAGTCCTGATACTTAGGGGGACGGAGTCCCAATATTCTTAGGGCCAGGGTCCTGACACATAGGGGGGCGGAGTCCCAAGATGCATAGGGCCAGAGTGCTGATACTTAGTGGGACAGAGTCCAAGGATGCATAGGGCCAGAGTGCTAATACTTAGCGGGATGGAGTCCCAAGATGCATAGGGCTAGTGTGCTGTTACTTAGGGGGAGGGAGTCCCAAGATGCATAGGGCCAGAGTGCTGATACTTAGGGGGACGGAGTCCCAAGATGCATAGGGCCAGAGTCCTGGCACATGGGGGGAAGGAGTCCCAAGATGCATAGGGCCAGAGTCCTGATACTTAGGGGGACGGAGTCCCAAGATGCATAGGGAGAGAGTGCTGACACATAGGGGGATGGAGTCCCAAGATGCAAAGGGCCAGAGTACTGACACATAGGGGGACGGAGTCCCAAGATGCATAGGGCCAGAGTCCTGACACATAGGGGGACGAAGTCCAAAGATGCATAGGGCCAGAGTGCTGATCCTTAGGGGGACGGAGACCCAAGATGCATTGGGCCAGAGTGCTGATACTTAGGGACACGGAGTCCCAAGATGCATTGGGCCAGAGTGCAGATACTTAGGGGGACTGAGTCCCAAGATGCATAGGGCCAGAGGCCTGATACTTAGGGGGACTGAGTGCCAAGATACATAGGGCCAGAGTGCTGATACTTAGGGGGACGGAGTCCCAAGATGCATAGGGCCAGAATCCTGACACATAGGGGGACGGAGTCCCAAGATGCCTAGGGCCAGAGTGCTGATACTTAAGGGGACAGAGTCCCAAGATGCATAGGGCCAGAGTCCTGATACTTACCGGGACGGAGTCCAAAAATGCATAGGGCTAGAGTCCTGACATATAGGGGGACGAAGTCTCAAGATGCATAGGGCCAGAGTGCTGATCCTTAGGGGGACGGAGTCCCAAGATGCATAGGGCCAGAGTCCTGATATATAGGGGGGCGGAGTCCCTAGATGCTTAGGGCCAGAGTCCTGACACATAGGGGAACGGAGTCCCAAGATGCTTAGGGCCAGAGTCCTGACACATAGGGGAACGGAGTCCCAAGATGCATAGGGCCAAAGTGCTGATACTTACGGGAACGGAGTCCCAAGATGCATAGGGCTAGAGTCCTGACACATAGGGGGACGGAGTCCGAAGATGCATAGGGCCAGAGTGCTGATACTTAGGGACACGGAGTCCCAAGATGCATTGGGCCAGAGTGCTGATACTTAGGGGGACGGAGTCCCAAAATGCATAGGGCTAGAGTCCTGACATATAGGGGGACGAAGTCCCAAGATGCATAGGGCCAGAGTGCTGATCCTTAGGGGGACGGAGTCCCAAGATGCATAGGGCCAGAGTCCTGATATATAGGGGGGCGGAGTCCCAAGATGCTTAGGGCCAGAATGCTGATACTTAGGGGGACGGAGTCCCAAGATGCATAGGGCCAGAGTCCTGATATATTGGGGGGCGGAGTCCCAAGATGCTTAGGGCCAGAGTCCTGACACATAGGGGAACGGAGTCCCAAGATGCTTAGGGCCAGAGTCCTGACACATAGGGGAACGGAGTCCCAAGATGCATAGGGCCAAAGTGCTGATACTTACGGGAACGGAGTCCCAAGATGCATAGGGCTAGAGTCCTGACACATAGGGGGGCGGAGTCCGAAGATGCATAGGGCTAGAGTGCTGATACTTAGGGACACGGAGTCCCAAGATGCATTGGGCCAGAGTGCTGATACTTAGGGGGACGGAGTCCCAAAATGCATAGGGCTAGAGTCCTGACATATAGGGGGACGAAGTCCCAAGATGCATAGGGCCAGAGTGCTGATCCTTAGGGGGACGGAGTCCCAAGATGCATAGGGCCAGAGTCCTGATATATAGGGGGGCGCAGTCCCAAGATGCTTAGGGCCAGAATGCTGATACTTAGGGGGACGGAGTCCCAAGATGCATAGGGCCAGAGTGCTGATACTCAGGGGGACGGATTCCCAAGATGCATAGGACCAGAGTCCTGATCCTTAGGGGGATGCAGTCCCAAGATGCATCGGGCCAGAGTGCTGATACTTAGGGGGACGGAGTCCCAAGATGTATAGGGCAAGGGTCCCGACACATAGGGGGACGGAGACCCAAGATGCATAAAGCCAGTGTCCTGATACTTAGGGGGACGGAGTCCCAAGATTCTTAGGGCCAGGGTCCTGACACATAGGGGGGCGGAGTCCCAAGATGCATAGGGCCAGAGTGCTGATACTTAGTGGGACAGAGTCCAAAGATGCATAGGGCCAGAGTGCTAATACTTAGCGGGATGGAGTCCGAAGATGCATAGGGCTAGTGTGCTGATACTTAGGGGGACGGAGTCCCAAGATGCATAGGGCCAGAGTGCGGATACTTAGGGGGTCGGAGTCCCAAGATGCATAGGGCCAGAGTCCTGACACATGGGGGGAAGGAGTCCCAAGATGCATAGGGCCAGAGTCCTGATACTTAGGGGGACGGAGTCCCAAGATGCATAGGGAGAGAGTGCTGACACATAGGGGGATGGAGTCCCAAGATGCAAAGGGCCAGAGTACTGACACATAGGGGGACGGAGTCCCAAGATGCATAGGGCTAGAGTCCTGACACATAGGGGGACGAAGTCCAAAGATGCATAGGGCCAGAGTGCTGATCCTTAGGGACACGGAGTCCCAAGATGCATTGGGCCAGAGTGCTGATACTTCGGGGGACGGAGTCCCAAGATGCACAGTGCCAGAGTCCTGATACTTAGGGGGACTGAGTGCCAAGATACATAGGGCCAGAGTGCTGATACTTAGGGGGACGGTGTCCCAAGATGCATAGGGCCAGAGTCTTGATACTTAGGGTGATGGAGTCCCAAGATGCATAGGGCCAGAGTCCTGACACATAGGGGGACGGAGTCCCAAGATGCCTAGGGCCAGAGTGCTGATACTTAAGGGGACAGAGTCCGAAGATGCATAGGGCCAGAGTCCTGATACTTACCGGGACGGAGTCCCAAAATGCATAGGGCTAGAGTCCTGACATATAGGGGGACGAAGTCTCAAGATGCATAGGGCCAGAGTGCTGATCCTTAGGGGGACGGAGTCCCAAGATGCATAGGGCCAGAGTCCTGATATATAGGGGGGCGGAGTCCCAAGATGCTTAGGGCCAGAGTCCTGACACATAGGGGAACGGAGTCCCAAGATGCATAGGGCCAAAGTGCTGATACTTACGGGAACGGAGTCCCAAGATGCATAGGGCTAGAGTCCTGACACATAGGGGGGCGGAGTCCGAAGATGCATAGGGCCAGAGTGCTGATACTTAGGGACACGGAGTCCCAAGATGTATTGGGCCAGAGTGCTGATACTTAGGGGGACGGAGTCCCAAGATGCATAGGGCCAGAGTCCTGATACTTAGGGGGACGGAGTGCCAAGATACATATTGCCAGAGTGCTGATACTTAGGCGGACGGTGTCCCAAGATGCATAGGGCCAGAGTCTTGATACTTAGGGGGATGGAGTCCCAAGATGCATAGGGCCAGAGTCTTGACACATAGGGGGACGGAGTCCCAAGATGCCTAGGGCCAGAGTGCTGATACTTAGGGGGACGGAGTCCCAAGATGCATAGGGCCAGAGAGTTGACACATAGGGGGACGGAATCCCAAGATGCATAGGGCCAGAGTGCTGAAACTTAGGGGGACGGAGTCCCAAGATGCATAGGGCCAGAGTCCTGACACATAGGGGGACGGAGTCCCAAGATGCCTAGGGCCAGAGTGCTGATACTTAAGGGGACGAAGTCCAAAGATGCATAGGGCCAGAGTCCTGATACTTACGGGGACGGAGTCCCAAAATGCATAGGGCTAGAGTCCTGACATATAGGGGGACGAAGTCCCAAGATGCATAGGGCCAGAGTGCTGATCCTTAGGGGGACGGAGTCCCAAGATGCATAGGGCCAGAGTCCTGATATATAGGGGGGCGGAGTCCCAAGATGCTAAGGGCCAGAATGCTGATACTTAGGGGGACGGAGTCCCAAGATGCATAGGGCCAGAGTGCTGATACTCAGGGGGACGGATTCCCAAGATGCATAGGGCCAGAGTCCTGATACTTAGGGGGACGGAGTCCCAAGATGCATAGGGCCAGAGTCCTGATACATAGGTGGATGGAGTCCCAAGATGCATAGGACCAAAGTCCTGATCCTTAGGGGGATGGAGTCCCAAGATGCATCGGGCCAGAGTGCTGATACTTAGGGGGACGGAGTCCCAAGATGTATAGGGCCAGGGTCCCGACACATAGGGGGACGGTGACCCAAGATGCATAAAGCCAGAGTCCTGATACTTAGGGGGACGGAGTCCCAAGATTCTTAGGGCCAGGGTCCTGACACATAGGGGGTCGGAGTCCCAAGATGCATAAAGCCTGAGTCCTGATACTTAGGGGGACGGAGTCCCAAGATGTATAGGGCCAGGGTCCCGACACATAGGGGGACGGAAACCCAAGATGCATAAAGCCAGAGTCCTGATACTTAGGGGGACGGAGTGCCAAGATACATAGGGCCAGAGTGCTGATACTTAGGCGGACGGTGTCCCAAGATGCATAGGGCCAGAGTCTTGATACTTAGGGGGATGGAGTCCCAAGATGCATAGGGCCAGAGTCCTGACACATAGGGGGACGGAGTCCCAAGATGCCTAGGGCCAGAGTGCTGATACTTAGGGGGACGGAGTCCCAAGATGCATAGGGCCAGAGAGTTGACACATAGGGGGACGGAATCCCAAGATGCATAGGGCCAGAGTGCTGAAACTTAGGGGGACGGAGTCCCAAGATGCATAGGGCCAGAGTCCTGACACATAGGGGGACGGAGTCCCAAGATGCCTAGGGCCAGAGTGCTGATACTTAAGGGGACGAAGTCCAAAGATGCATAGGGCCAGAGTCCTGATACTTACGGGGACGGAGTCCCAAAATGCATAGGGCTAGAGTCCTGACATATAGGGGGACGAAGTCCCAAGATGCATAGGGCCAGAGTGCTGATCCTTAGGGGGACGGAGTCCCAAGATGCATAGGGCCAGAGTCCTGATATATAGGGGGGCGGAGTCCCAAGATGCTAAGGGCCAGAATGCTGATACTTAGGGGGACGGAGTCCCAAGATGCAAAGGGCCAGAGTGCTGATACTCAGGGGGACGGATTCCCAAGATGCATAGGGCCAGAGTCCTGATACTTAGGGGGACGGAGTCCCAAGATGCATAAGGCCAGAGTCCTGATACAAAGGTGGATGGAGTCCCAAGATGCATAGGACCAGAGTCCTGATCCTTAGGGGGATGGAGTCCCAAGATGCATCGGGCCAGAGTGCTGATACTTAGGGGGACGGAGTCCCAAGATGTATAGGGCCAGGGTCCCGACACATCGGGGGACGGTGACCCAAGATGCATAAAGCCAGAGTCCTGATACTTAGGGGGACGGAGTCCCAAGATTCTTAGGGACAGGGTCCTGACACATAGGGTGGCGGAGTCCCAAGATGCATAAAGCCTGAGTCCTGATACTTAGGGGGAGGGAGTCCCAAGTTGTATAGGGCCAGGGTCCCGACTCATAGGGGGACGGAAACCCAAGATGCATAAAGCCAGAGTCCTGATACTTAGGGGGACGGAGTCCCTAGATTCTTAGGGCCAGGGTCCTGACACATAGCGGGACGAAGTCCAAAGATGCATAGGGCCAGAGTGCTGATACTCATGGGGATGGAGTCCCAAGATGCAAAGGGCCAGAGTGCTGATACTTAGGGGGACGGAGTCCCAAGTTGCATAGGGCCAGAGTCCTGACTCATAGGGGGATGAAGTCCCAAGATGCATAGGGCCAGAGTCCTGACACATAGGGGGATGGAGTCCCAAGATGCATAAGGCCAGAGTATTGATACTTAGGGGGACGGAGTCCCAAGATGCATAGGGCCAGAGTGCTGATACTTAGGGGGACGGAGTCCCAAGATGTATAGGACCAGGGTCCTGACACATAGGGAGACGGAGTCCTAAGGTACATAGGGCCAGAGTCCTGATACTTAGGGGGACGGAGTCCCAAAATGCTTAGGGTCAGGGTCCTGACACATAGGGGGGCGGAGTCCCAACATGCATAGGGCCAGAGTGCTGATACTTAGGTGGACAGAGTCCAAAGATGCATAGGGCCAGAGCGCTAATACTTAGGGGGATGGAGTCCCAAGATGCATAGGGCCAGAGTGCTAATACTTAGGGGGACGGAGTCCCAAGTTGCATTGGGCCAGAGTCCTGACACATAGGGGGACGAACTCCAAAGACGCATAGGGCCAGTGTGCTGATACTTAGGGGGACGGAGTCCCAAGATGCATAGGGCCTGAGTGGTGACACATAGGGGGACGGAATCCCAAGATGCATAGGGCCAGAGTGCTGAAACTTAGGGGGACGGAGTCCCAAGATGCATAGGGCCAGAGTCCTGACACATAGGGGGACGGAGTCCCAAGATGCCTAGGGCCAGAGTGCTGATACTTAAGGGGACGGAGTCCAAAGATGCATAGGGCCAGAGTCCTGATACTTACGGGGACGGAGTCCCAAAATGCATAGGGCTAGAGTCCTGACATATAGGGGGACGAAGTCCCAAGATGCATAGGGCCAGAGTGCTGATCCTTAGGGGGACGGAGTCCCAAGATGCATAGGGCCAGAGTCCTGATATATTGGGGGGCGGAGTCCCAAGATGCTTAGGGCCAGAATGCTGATACTTAGGGGGACGGAGTCCCAAGATGCATAGGGCCAGAGTGCTGATGCTCAGGGGGACGGATTCCCAAGATGCATAGGGCCAGAGTCCTGATACTTAGGGGGACGGAGTCCCAAGATCCATAGGGCCAGAGTCCAGATACTTAGGCAGACGGAGTCCCAAGATGCATAGGGCCAGAGTCCTGACACATAGGGGGATGGAGTCCCAAGATGCATAGGGCCAGAGTCCTGATACTTAGGGTGATGGAGTCCCAAGATCCATCGGGCCAGAGTGCTGATACTTAGGGGGACGGAGTCCCAAGATGTATAGGGCCAGGGTCCTGACACATAGGGGGACGGAGACCCAAGATGCATAAAGCCAGAGTCCTGATACTTAGGGGGACGGAGTCCCAAGATTCTTAGGGCCAGGGTCCTGACACATAGGGGGGCGGAGTCCCAAGATGCATAGGGCCAGAGTGCTGATACTTAGGGGGACAGAGTCCAAAGATGCATAGGGCCAAAGTGCTAATACTTAGCGGGATGGAGTCCCAAGATGCATAGGGCTAGTGTGCTGATACTTAGGGGGACGGAGTCCCAAGATGCATAGGGCCAGAGTGCTGATACTTAGGGGGACAGAGTCCAAAGATGCATAGGGCCAGAGCGCTAATACTTAGGGGGATGGAGTCCCAAGATGCATAGGGCCAGAGTGCTAATACTTAGGGGGACGGAGTCCCAAGTTGCATTGGGCCAGAGTCCTGACACATAGGGGGACGAACTCCAAAGACGCATAGGGCCAGTGTGCTGATACTTAGGGGGACGGAGTCCCAAGATGCATAGGGCCTGAGTGGTGACACATAGGGGGACGGAATCCCAAGATGCATAGGGCCAGAGTGCTGAAACTTAGGGGGACGGAGTCCCAAGATGCATAGGGCCAGAGTCCTGACACATAGGGGGACGGAGTCCCAAGATGCCTAGGGCCAGAGTGCTGATACTTAAGGGGACGGAGTCCAAAGATGCATAGGGCCAGAGTCCTGATACTTACGGGGACGGAGTCCCAAAATGCATAGGGCTAGAGTCCTGACATATAGGGGGACGAAGTCCCAAGATGCATAGGGCCAGAGTGGTGACACATAGGGGGAGGGAATCCCAAGATGCATAGGGCCAGAGTGCTGACACATAGGGGGACGGAGTCCCAAGATGCCTAGGGCCAGAGTGCTGATACTTAAGGGGACGGAGTCCAAAGATGCATAGGGCCAGAGTCCTGATACTTACGGGGACGGAGTCCCAAAATGCATAGGGCTAGATTCCTGACATATAGGGGGACGAAGTCCCAAGATGCATAGGGCCAGAGTGCTGATCCTTAGGGGGACGGAGTCCCAAGATGCATAGGGCCAGAGTCCTGATACTTACGGGGACGGAGTCCCAAAATGCATAGGGCTAGAGTCCTGACATATAGGGGGACGAAGTCCCAAGATGCATAGGGCCAGAGTGCTGATCCTTAGGGGGACGGAGTCCCAAGATGCATAGGGCCAGAGTCCTGATATATAGGGGGGCGGAGTCCCAAGATGCTTAGGGCCAGAATGCTGATACTTAGGGGGACGGAGTCCCAAGATGCATAGGGCCAGAGTGCTGATGCTCAGGGGGACGGATTCCCAAGATGCATAGGGCCAGAGTCCTGATACTTAGGGGGACGGAGTCCCAAGATCCATAGGGCCAGAGTCCAGATACTTAGGCAGACGGAGTCCCAAGATGCATAGGGCCAGAGTCCTGACACATAGGGGGATGGAGTCCCAAGATGCATAGGGCCAGAGTCCTGATACTTAGGGTGATGGAGTCCCAAGATCCATCGGGCCAGAGTGCTGATACTTAGGGGGACGGAGTCCCAAGATGTATAGGGCCAGGGTGCTGACACATAGGGGGACGGAGACCCAAGATGCATAAAGCCAGAGTCCTGATACTTAGGGGGACGGAGTCCCAAGATTCTTAGGGCCAGGGTCCTGACACATAGGGGGGCGGAGTCCCAAGATGCATAGGGCCAGAGTGCTGATACTTAGGGGGACAGAGTCCAAAGATGCATAGGGCCAAAGTGCTAATACTTAGCGGGATGGAGTCCCAAGATGCATAGGGCTAGTGTGCTGATACTTAGGGGGACGGAGTCCCAAGATGCATAGGGCCAGAGTGCTGATACTTAGGGGGACAGAGTCCAAAGATGCATAGGGCCAGAGCGCTAATACTTAGGGGGATGGAGTCCCAAGATGCATAGGGCCAGAGTGCTAATACTTAGGGGGACGGAATCCCAAGTTGCATTGGGCCAGAGTCCTGACACATAGGGGGATGAAGTCCCAAGACGCATAGGGCCAGTCTGCTGATACTTAGGGGGATGGAGTCCCAAGATGCATAGGGCCAGAGTGGTGACACATAGGGGGAGGGAATCCCAAGATGCATAGGGCCAGAGTGCTGACACATAGGGGGACGGAGTCCCAAGATGCCTAGGGCCAGAGTGCTGATACTTAAGGGGACGGAGTCCAAAGATGCATAGGGCCAGAGTCCTGATACTTACGGGGACGGAGTCCCAAAATGCATAGGGCTAGAGTCCTGACATATAGGGGGACGAAGTCCCAAGATGCATAGGGCCAGAGTGCTGATCCTTAGGGGGACGGAGTCCCAAGATGCATAGGGCCAGAGTCCTGATATATAGAGGGGCGGAGTCCCAAGATGCTTAGGGCCAGAATGCTGATACTTAGGGGGACGGAGTCCCAAGATGCATATGGCCAGAGTGCTGATACTCAGGGGGACGGATTCCCAAGATGCATAGGGCCAGAGTCCTGATACTTAGGGGGACGGAGTCCCAAGATGCATAGGGCCAGAGTCCTGATACATAGGTGGATGGAGTCGCAAGATGCATAGGACCAGAGTCCTGATCCTTAGGGGGATGCAGTCCCAAGATGCATCGGGCCAGAGTGCTGATACTTAGGGGGACGGAGTCCCAAGATGTATAGGGCCAGGGTCCCCACACATAGGGGGACGGAGACCCAAGATGCATAAAGCCAGTGTCCTGATACTTAGGGGGACGGAGTCCCAAGATTCTTAGGGCCAGGGTCCTAACACATAGGGGGGCGGAGTCCCAAGATGCATAGGGCCAGAGTGCTGATACTTAGTGGGACAGAGTCCAAAGATGCATAGGGCCAGAGTGCTAATACTTAGCGGGATGGAGTCCCAAGATGCATAGGGCTAGTGTGCTGATACTTAGGGGGACGGAGTCCCAAGATGCATAGGGCCAGAGTGCTGATACTTAGGGGGTCGGAGTCCCAAGATGCATAGGGCCAGAGTCCTGACACATGGGGGGAAGGAGTCCCAAGATGCATAGGGCCAGAGTCCTGATACTTAGGGGGACGGAGTCCCAAGATGCATAGGGAGAGAGTGCTGACACATAGGGGGATGGAGTCCCAAGATGCAAAGGGCCAGAGTACTGACACATAGGGGGACGGAGTCCCAAGATGCATAGGGCTAGAGTCCTGACACATAGGGGGACGAAGTCCAAAGATGCATAGGGCCAGAGTGCTGATCCTTAGGGGGACGGAGTCCCAAGATGCATTGGGCCAGAGTGCTGATACTTAGGGACACGGAGTCCCAAGATGCATTGGGCCAGAGTGCTGATACTTAGGGGGACGGAGTCCCAAGATGCATAGGGCCAGAGTCCTGATACTTAGGGGGACTGAGTGCCAAGATACATAGGGCCAGAGTGCTGATACTTAGGGGGACGGTGTCCCAAGATGCATAGGGCCAGAGTCTTGATACTTAGGGTGATGGAGTCCCAAGATGCATAGGGCCAGAGTCCTGACACATAGGGGGACGGAGTCCCAAGATGCCAAGGGCCAGAGTGCTGATACTTAAGGGGACAGAGTCCGAAGATGCATAGGGCCAGAGTCCTGATACTTACCGGGACGGAGTCCCAAAATGCATAGGGCTAGAGTCCTGACATATAGGGGGACGAAGTCTCAAGATGCATAGGGCCAGAGTGCTGATCCTTAGGGGGACGGAGTCCCAAGATGCATAGGGCCAGAGTCCTGATATATAGGGGGGCGGAGTCCCAAGATGCTTAGGGCCAGAATGCTGATACTTAGGGGGACGGAGTCCCAAGATGCATATGGCCAGAGTGCTGATACTCAGGGGGACGGATTCCCAAGATGCATAGGGCCAGAGTCCTGATACTTAGGGGGACGGAGTCCCAAGATGCATAGGGCCAGAGTCCTGATACATAGGTGGATGGAGTCGCAAGATGCATAGGACCAGAGTCCTGATCCTTAGGGGGATGCAGTCCCAAGATGCATCGGGCCAGAGTGCTGATACTTAAAGGGACGGAGTCCCAAGATGTATAGGGCCAGGGTCCCGACACATAGGGGGACGGAGACCCAAGATGCATAAAGCCAGTGTCCTGATACTTAGGGGGACGGAGTCCCAAGATTCTTAGGGCCAGGGTCCTAACACATAGGGGGGCGGAGTCCCAAGATGCATAGGGCCAGAGTGCTGATACTTAGTGGGACAGAGTCCAAAGATGCATAGGGCCAGAGTGCTAATACTTAGCGGGATGGAGTCCCAAGATGCATAGGGCTAGTGTGCTGATACTTAGGGGGACGGAGTCCCAAGATGCATAGGGCCAGAGTGCTGATACTTAGGGGGTCGGAGTCCCAAGATGCATAGGGCCAGAGTCCTGACACATGGGGGGAAGGAGTCCCAAGATGCATAGGGCCAGAGTCCTGATACTTAGGGGGACGGAGTCCCAAGATGCATAGGGAGAGAGTGCTGACACATAGGGGGATGGAGTCCCAAGATGCAAAGGGCCAGAGTACTGACACATAGGGGGACGGAGTCCCAAGATGCATAGGGCTAGAGTCCTGACACATAGGGGGACGAAGTCCAAAGATGCATAGGGCCAGAGTGCTGATCCTTAGGGGGACGGAGTCCCAAGATGCATTGGGCCAGAGTGCTGATACTTAGGGACACGGAGTCCCAAGATGCATTGGGCCAGAGTGCTGATACTTAGGGGGACGGAGTCCCAAGATGCATAGGGCCAGAGTCCTGATACTTAGGGGGACTGAGTGCCAAGATACATAGGGCCAGAGTGCTGATACTTAGGGGGACGGTGTCCCAAGATGCATAGGGCCAGAGTCTTGATACTTAGGGTGATGGAATCCCAAGATGCATAGGGCCAGAGTCCTGACACATAGGGGGACGGAGTCCCAAGATGCCAAGGGCCAGAGTGCTGATACTTAAGGGGACAGAGTCCGAAGATGCATAGGGCCAGAGTCCTGATACTTACCGGGACGGAGTCCCAAAATGCATAGGGCTAGAGTCCTGACATATAGGGGGACGAAGTCTCAAGATGCATAGGGCCAGAGTGCTGATCCTTAGGGGGACGGAGTCCCAAGATGCATAGGGCCAGAGTGCTGATACTTAGGGGGACAGAGTCCAAAGATGCATAGGGCCAGAGCGCTAATACTTAGGGGGATGGAGTCCCAAGATGCATAGGGCCAGAGTGCTAATACTTAGGGGGACGGAATCCCAAGTTGCATTGGGCCAGAGTCCTGACACATAGGGGGATGAAGTCCCAAGACGCATAGGGCCAGTGTGCTGATACTTAGGGGGATGGAGTCCCAAGATGCATAGGGCCAGAGTGGTGACACATAGGGGGAGGGAATCCCAAGATGCATAGGGCCAGAGTGCTGAAACTTAGGGGGACGGAGTCCCAAGATGCATAGGGCCAGAGTCCTGACACATAGGGGGACGGAGTCCCAAGATGCCTAGGGCCAGAGTGCTGATACTTAAGGGGACGGAGTCCAAAGATGCATAGGGCCAGAGTCCTGATACTTACGGGGACGGAGTCCCAAAATGCATAGGGCTAGAGTCCTGACATATAGGGGGACGAAGTCCCAAGATGCATAGGGCCAGAGTGCTGATCCTTAGGGGGACGGAGTCCCAAGATGCATAGGGCCAGAGTCCTGATATATAGGGGGGCGGAGTCCCAAGATGCTTAGGGCCAGAATGCTGATACTTAGGGGGACGGAGTCCCAAGATGCATATGGCCAGAGTGCTGATACTCAGGGGGACGGATTCCCAAGATGCATAGGGCCTGAGTGCTGAAACTTAGGGGGACGGAGTCCCAAGATGCATAGGGCCAGAGTCCTGACACATAGGGGGACGGAGTCCCAAGATGCCTAGGGCCAGAGTGCTGATACTTAAGGGGACGAAGTCCAAAGATGCATAGGGCCAGAGTCCTGATATTTACGGGGACGGAGTCCCAAAATGCATAGGGCTAGAGTCCTGACATATAGGGGGACGAAGTCCCAAGAAGCATAGGGCCAGAGTGCTGATCCTTAGGGGGACGGAGTCCCAAGATGCATAGGGCCAGAGTCCTGATATATAGGGGGGCGGAGTCCCAAGATGCTAAGGGCCAGAATGCTGATACTTAGGGGGACGGAGTCCCAAGATGCATAGGGCCAGAGTGCTGATACTCAGGGGGATGGATTCCCAAGATGCATAGGGCCAGAGTCCTGATACTTAGGGGGACGGAGTCCCAAGATGCATAGGGCCAGAGTCCTGATACATAGGTGGATGGAGTCCCAAGATGCATAGGACCAGAGTCCTGATCCTTAGGGGGATGGAGTCCCAAGATGCATCGGACCAGAGTGCTGATACTTAGGGGGACGGAGTCCCAAGATGTATAGGGCCAGGGTCCCGACACATAGGGGGACGGTGACCAAAGATGCATAAAGCCAGAGTCCTGATACTTAGGGGGACGGAGTCCCAAGATTCTTAGGGCCAGGGTCCTGACACATAGGGGGGCGGAGTCCCAAGATGCATAAAGCCTGAGTCCTGATACTTAGGGGGACGGAGTCCCAAGTTGCATAGGGCCAGAGTCCTGACTCATAGGGGGATGAAGTCCCAAGATGCATAGGGCCAGAGTCCTGACACATAGGGGGATGGAGTCCCAAGATGCATAAGGCCAGAGTATTGATACTTAGGGGGACGGAGTCCCAAGATGCATAGGGCCAGAGTGCTGATACTTAGGGGGACGGAGTCCCAAGATGTATAGGACCAGGGTCCTGACACATAGGGAGACGGAGTCCTAAGGTACATAGGGCCAGAGTCCTGATACTTAGGGGGACGGAGTCCCAAAATGCTTAGGGTCAGGGTCCTGACACATAGGGGGGCGGAGTCCCAACATGCATAGGGCCAGAGTGCTGATACTTAGGTGGACAGAGTCCAAAGATGCATAGGGCCAGAGCGCTAATACTTAGGGGGATGGAGTCCCAAGATGCATAGGGCCAGAGTGCTAATACTTAGGGGGACGGAGTCCCAAGTTGCATTGGGCCAGAGTCCTGACACATAGGGGGACGAACTCCAAAGACGCATAGGGCCAGTGTGCTGATACTTAGGGGGACGGAGTCCCAAGATGCATAGGGCCTGAGTGGTGACACATAGGGGGACGGAATCCCAAGATGCATAGGGCAAGAGTGCTGAAACTTAGGGGGACGGAGTCCCAAGATGCATAGGGCCAGAGTCCTGACACATAGGGGGACGGAGTCCCAAGATGCCTAGGGCCAGAGTGCTGATACTTAAGGGGACGGAGTCCAAAGATGCATAGGGCCAGAGTCCTGATACTTACGGGGACGGAGTCCCAAAATGCATAGGGCTAGAGTCCTGACATATAGGGGGACGAAGTCCCAAGATGCATAGGGCCAGAGTGCTGATCCTTAGGGGGACGGAGTCCCAAGATGCATAGGGCCAGAGTCCTGATATATAGGGGGGCGGAGTCCCAAGATGCTTAGGGCCAGAATGCTGATACTAAGGGGGAAGGAGTCCCAAGATGCATAGGGCCAGAGTGCTGATACTCAGGGGGACGGATTCCCAAGATGCATAGGGCCAGAGTCCTGATACTTAGGGGGACGGAGTCCCAAGATGCATAGGGCCAGAGTCCTGATACATAGGTGGATGGAGTCGCAAGATGCATAGGACCAGAGTCCTGATCCTTAGGGGGATGCAGTCCCAAGATGCATCGGGCCAGAGTGCTGATACTTAGGGGGACGGAGTCCCAAGATGTATAGGGCCAGGGTCCCGACACATAGGGGGACGGAGACCCAAGATGCATAAAGCCAGTGTCCTGATACTTAGGGGGACGGAGTCCCAAGATTCTTAGGGCCAGGGTCCTAACACATAGGGGGGCGGAGTCCCAAGATGCATAGGGCCAGAGTGCTGATACTTAGTGGGACAGAGTCCAAAGATGCATAGGGCCAGAGTGCTAATACTTAGCGGGATGGAGTCCCAAGATGCATAGGGCTAGTGTGCTGATACTTAGGGGGACGGAGTCCCAAGATGCATAGGGCCAGAGTGCTGATACTTAGGGGGTCGGAGTCCCAAGATGCATAGGGCCAGAGTCCTGACACATGGGGGGAAGGAGTCCCAAGATGCATAGGGCCAGAGTCCTGATACTTAGGGGGACGGAGTCCCAAGATGCATAGGGAGAGAGTGCTGACACATAGGGGGATGGAGTCCCAAGATGCAAAGGGCCAGAGTACTGACACATAGGGGGACGGAGTCCCAAGATGCATAGGGCTAGAGTCCTGACACATAGGGGGACGAAGTCCAAAGATGCATAGGGCCAGAGTGCTGATCCTTAGGGGGACGGAGTCCCAAGATGCATTGGGCCAGAGTGCTGATACTTAGGGACACGGAGTCCCAAGATGCATTGGGCCAGAGTGCTGATACTTAGGGGGACGGAGTCCCAAGATGCATAGGGCCAGAGTCCTGATACTTAGGGGGACTGAGTGCCAAGATACATAGGGCCAGAGTGCTGATACTTAGGGGGACGGTGTCCCAAGATGCATAGGGCCAGAGTCTTGATACTTAGGGTGATGGAGTCCCAAGATGCATAGGGCCAGAGTCCTGACACATAGGGGGACGGAGTCCCAAGATGCCAAGGGCCAGAGTGCTGATACTTAAGGGGACAGAGTCCGAAGATGCATAGGGCCAGAGTCCTGATACTTACCGGGACGGAGTCCCAAAATGCATAGGGCTAGAGTCCTGACATATAGGGGGACGAAGTCTCAAGATGCATAGGGTCAGAGTGCTGATCCTTAGGGGGACGGAGTCCCAAGATGCATAGGGCCAGAGTCCTGATATATAGGGGGGCGGAGTCCCAAGATGCTTAGGGCCAGAATGCTGATACTTAGGGGGACGGAGTCCCAAGATGCATATGGCCAGAGTGCTGATACTCAGGGGGACGGATTCCCAAGATGCATAGGGCCAGAGTCCTGATACATAGGTGGATGGAGTCGCAAGATGCATAGGACCAGAGTCCTGATCCTTAGGGGGATGCAGTCCCAAGATGCATCGGGCCAGAGTGCTGATACTTAGGGGGACGGAGTCCCAAGATGTATAGGGCCAGGGTCCCGACACATAGGGGGACGGAGACCCAAGATGCATAAAGCCAGTGTCCTGATACTTAGGGGGACGGAGTCCCAAGATTCTTAGGGCCAGGGTCCTAACACATAGGGGGGCGGAGTCCCAAGATGCATAGGGCCAGAGTGCTGATACTTAGTGGGACAGAGTCCAAAGATGCATAGGGCCAGAGTGCTAATACTTAGCGGGATGGAGTCCCAAGATGCATAGGGCTAGTGTGCTGATACTTAGGGGGACGGAGTCCCAAGATGCATAGGGCCAGAGTGCTGATACTTAGGGGGTCGGAGTCCCAAGATGCATAGGGCCAGAGTCCTGACACATGGGGGGAAGGAGTCCCAAGATGCATAGGGCCAGAGTCCTGATACTTAGGGGGACGGAGTCCCAAGATGCATAGGGAGAGAGTGCTGACACATAGGGGGATGGAGTCCCAAGATGCAAAGGGCCAGAGTACTGACACATAGGGGGACGGAGTCCCAAGATGCATAGGGCTAGAGTCCTGACACATAGGGGGACGAAGTCCAAAGATGCATAGGGCCAGAGTGCTGATCCTTAGGGGGACGGAGTCCCAAGATGCATTGGGCCAGAGTGCTGATACTTAGGGACACGGAGTCCCAAGATGCATTGGGCCAGAGTGCTGATACTTAGGGGGACGGAGTCCCAAGATGCATAGGGCCAGAGTCCTGATACTTAGGGGGACTGAGTGCCAAGATACATAGGGCCAGAGTGCTGATACTTAGGGGGACGGTGTCCCAAGATGCATAGGGCCAGAGTCTTGATACTTAGGGTGATGGAATCCCAAGATGCATAGGGCCAGAGTCCTGACACATAGGGGGACGGAGTCCCAAGATGCCAAGGGCCAGAGTGCTGATACTTAAGGGGACAGAGTCCGAAGATGCATAGGGCCAGAGTCCTGATACTTACCGGGACGGAGTCCCAAAATGCATAGGGCTAGAGTCCTGACATATAGGGGGACGAAGTCTCAAGATGCATAGGGCCAGAGTGCTGATCCTTAGGGGGACGGAGTCCCAAGATGCATAGGGCCAGAGTGCTGATACTTAGGGGGACAGAGTCCAAAGATGCATAGGGCCAGAGCGCTAATACTTAGGGGGATGGAGTCCCAAGATGCATAGGGCCAGAGTGCTAATACTTAGGGGGACGGAATCCCAAGTTGCATTGGGCCAGAGTCCTGACACATAGGGGGATGAAGTCCCAAGACGCATAGGGCCAGTGTGCTGATACTTAGGGGGATGGAGTCCCAAGATGCATAGGGCCAGAGTGGTGACACATAGGGGGAGGGAATCCCAAGATGCATAGGGCCAGAGTGCTGAAACTTAGGGGGACGGAGTCCCAAGATGCATAGGGCCAGAGTCCTGACACATAGGGGGACGGAGTCCCAAGATGCCTAGGGCCAGAGTGCTGATACTTAAGGGGACGGAGTCCAAAGATGCATAGGGCCAGAGTCCTGATACTTACGGGGACGGAGTCCCAAAATGCATAGGGCTAGAGTCCTGACATATAGGGGGACGAAGTCCCAAGATGCATAGGGCCAGAGTGCTGATCCTTAGGGGGACGGAGTCCCAAGATGCATAGGGCCAGAGTCCTGATATATAGGGGGGCGGAGTCCCAAGATGCTTAGGGCCAGAATGCTGATACTTAGGGGGACGGAGTCCCAAGATGCATATGGCCAGAGTGCTGATACTCAGGGGGACGGATTCCCAAGATGCATAGGGCCTGAGTGCTGAAACTTAGGGGGACGGAGTCCCAAGATGCATAGGGCCAGAGTCCTGACACATAGGGGGACGGAGTCCCAAGATGCCTAGGGCCAGAGTGCTGATACTTAAGGGGACGAAGTCCAAAGATGCATAGGGCCAGAGTCCTGATATTTACGGGGACGGAGTCCCAAAATGCATAGGGCTAGAGTCCTGACATATAGGGGGACGAAGTCCCAAGAAGCATAGGGCCAGAGTGCTGATCCTTAGGGGGACGGAGTCCCAAGATGCATAGGGCCAGAGTCCTGATATATAGGGGGGCGGAGTCCCAAGATGCTAAGGGCCAGAATGCTGATACTTAGGGGGACGGAGTCCCAAGATGCATAGGGCCAGAGTGCTGATACTCAGGGGGATGGATTCCCAAGATGCATAGGGCCAGAGTCCTGATACTTAGGGGGACGGAGTCCCAAGATGCATAGGGCCAGAGTCCTGATACATAGGTGGATGGAGTCCCAAGATGCATAGGACCAGAGTCCTGATCCTTAGGGGGATGGAGTCCCAAGATGCATCGGGCCAGAGTGCTGATACTTAGGGGGACGGAGTCCCAAGATGTATAGGGCCAGGGTCCCGACACATAGGGGGACGGTGACCAAAGATGCATAAAGCCAGAGTCCTGATACTTAGGGGGACGGAGTCCCAAGATTCTTAGGGCCAGGGTCCTGACACATAGGGGGGCGGAGTCCCAAGATGCATAAAGCCTGAGTCCTGATACTTAGGGGGACGGAGTCCCAAGTTGCATAGGGCCAGAGTCCTGACTCATAGGGGGATGAAGTCCCAAGATGCATAGGGCCAGAGTCCTGACACATAGGGGGATGGAGTCCCAAGATGCATAAGGCCAGAGTATTGATACTTAGGGGGACGGAGTCCCAAGATGCATAGGGCCAGAGTGCTGATACTTAGGGGGACGGAGTCCCAAGATGTATAGGACCAGGGTCCTGACACATAGGGAGACGGAGTCCTAAGGTACATAGGGCCAGAGTCCTGATACTTAGGGGGACGGAGTCCCAAAATGCTTAGGGTCAGGGTCCTGACACATAGGGGGGCGGAGTCCCAACATGCATAGGGCCAGAGTGCTGATACTTAGGTGGACAGAGTCCAAAGATGCATAGGGCCAGAGCGCTAATACTTAGGGGGATGGAGTCCCAAGATGCATAGGGCCAGAGTGCTAATACTTAGGGGGACGGAGTCCCAAGTTGCATTGGGCCAGAGTCCTGACACATAGGGGGACGAACTCCAAAGACGCATAGGGCCAGTGTGCTGATACTTAGGGGGACGGAGTCCCAAGATGCATAGGGCCTGAGTGGTGACACATAGGGGGACGGAATCCCAAGATGCATAGGGCAAGAGTGCTGAAACTTAGGGGGACGGAGTCCCAAGATGCATAGGGCCAGAGTCCTGACACATAGGGGGACGGAGTCCCAAGATGCCTAGGGCCAGAGTGCTGATACTTAAGGGGACGGAGTCCAAAGATGCATAGGGCCAGAGTCCTGATACTTACGGGGACGGAGTCCCAAAATGCATAGGGCTAGAGTCCTGACATATAGGGGGACGAAGTCCCAAGATGCATAGGGCCAGAGTGCTGATCCTTAGGGGGACGGAGTCCCAAGATGCATAGGGCCAGAGTCCTGATATATAGGGGGGCGGAGTCCCAAGATGCTTAGGGCCAGAATGCTGATACTAAGGGGGACGGAGTCCCAAGATGCATAGGGCCAGAGTGCTGATACTCAGGGGGACGGATTCCCAAGATGCATAGGGCCAGAGTCCTGATACTTAGGGGGACGGAGTCCCAAGATCCATAGGGCCAGAGTCCAGATACTTAGGCAGACGGAGTCCCAAGATGCATAGGGCCAGAGTCCTGACACATAGGGGGATGGAGTCCCAAGATGCATAGGGCCAGAGTCCTGATACTTAGGGTGATGGAGTCCCAAGATCCATCGGGCCAGAGTGCTGATACTTAGGGGGATGGAGTCCCAAGATGTATAGGGCCAGGGTCCTGACACATAGGGGGACGGAGACCCAAGATGCATAAAGCCAGAGTCCTGATACTTAGGGGGACGGAGTCCCAAGATTCTTAGGGCCAGGGTCCTGACACATAGGGGGGCGGAGTCCCAAGATGCATAGGGCCAGAGTGCTGATACTTAGGGGGACAGAGTCCAAAGATGCATAGGGCCAAAGTGCTAATACTTAGCGGGATGGAGTCCCAAGATGCATAGGGCTAGTGTGCTGATACTTAGGGGGACGGAGTCCCAAGATGCATAGGGCCAGAGTGCTGATACTTAGGGGGACAGAGTCCAAAGATGCATAGGGCCAGAGCGCTAATACTTAGGGGGATGGAGTCCCAAGATGCATAGGGGCAGAGTGCTAATACTTAGGGGGACGGAGTCCCAAGTTGCATTGGGCCAGAGTCCTGACACATAGGGGGATGAAGTCCCAAGACGCATAGGGCCAGTGTGCTGATACTTAGGGGGATGGAGTCCCAAGATGCATAGGGCCAGAGTGGTGACACATAGGGGGAGGGAATCCCAAGATGCATAGGGCCAGAGTGCTGAAACTTAGGGGGACGGAGTCCCAAGATGCATAGGGCCAGAGTCCTGACACATAGGGGGACGGAGTCCCAATATGCCTAGGGCCAGAGTGCTGATACTTAAGGGGACGGAGTCCAAAGATGAATAGGGCCAGAGTCCTGATACTTACGGGGACGGAGTCCCAAAATGCATAGGGCTAGAGTCCTGACATATAGGGGGACGAAGTCCCAAGATGCATAGGGCCAGAGTGCTGATCCTTAGGGGGGCGGAGTCCCAAGATGCTTAGGGCCAGAGTCCTGACACATAGGGGAACGGAGTCCCAAGATGCATAGGGCCAAAGTGCTGATACTTACGGGAACGGAGTCCCAAGATGCATAGGGCCAAAGTGCTGATACTTACGGGAACGGAGTCCCAAGATGCATAGGGCTAGAGTCCTGACACATAGGGGGGCGGAGTCCGAAGATGCATAGGGCCAGAGTGCTGATACTTAGGGACACGGAGTCCCAAGATGCATTGGGCCAGAGTGCTGATACTTAGGGGGACGGAGTCCCAAAATGCATAGGGCTAGAGTCCTGACATATAGCGGGACGAAGTCCGAAGATGCATAGGGCCAGAGTGCTGATCCTTAGGGGGACGGAGTCCCAAGATGCATAGGGCCAGAGTCCTGATATATAGGGGGGCGGAGTCCCAAGATGCTTAGGGCCAGAATGCTGATACTTAGGGGGACGGAGTCCCAAGATGCATAGGGCCAGAGTGCTGATACTCAGGGGGACGGATTCCCAAGATGCATAGGGCCAGAGTCCTGATACTTAGGGGGACGGAGTCCCAAGATGCATAGGGCCAGAGTCCTGATACATCGGTGGATGTAGTCCCAAGATGCATAGGACCAGAGTCCTGATCCTTAGGGGGATGGAGTCCCAAGATGCATCGGGCCAGAGTGCTGATACTTAGGGGGACGGAGTCCCAAGATGTATAGGGCCAGGGTCCCGACACATAGGGGGACGGAGACCCAAGATGCATAAAGCCAGAGTCCTGATACTTAGGGGGACGGAGTCCCAAGATTCTTAGGGCCAGGATCATGACACATAGGGGGGCGGAGTCCCAAGATGCATAGGGCCAGAGTGCTGATACTTAGTGGGACAGAGTCCAAAGATGCATAGGGCCAGAGTGCTAATACTTAGCGGGATGGAGTCCCAAGATGCATAGGGCTAGTGTGCTGATACTTAGGGGGAGGGAGTCCCAAGATGCATAGGGCCAGAGTGCTGATACTTAGGGGGACGGAGTCCCAAGATGCATAGGGCCAGAGTCCTGACACATGGGGGGAAGGAGTCCCAAGATGCATAGGGCCAGAGTCCTGATACTTAGGGGGACGGAGTCCAAAGATGCATAGGGAGAGAGTGCTGACACATAGGGGGATGGAGTCCCAAGATGCAAAGGGCCAGAGTACTGACACATAGGGGGACGGAGTCCCAAGATGCATAATGCCAGAGTCCTGACACATAGGGGGACGAAGTCCAAAGATGCGTAGGGCCAGAGTGCTGATCCTTAGGGGGACGGAGTCCCGAGATGCATTGGGCCAGAGTGCTGATACTTAGGGACACGGAGTCCCAAGATGCATTGGGCCAGAGTGCTGATACTTAGGGGGACGGAGTCCCAAGATGCATAGGGCCAGAGTCCTGATACTTAGGGGGACTGAGTGCCAAGATACATAGGGCCAGAGTGCTGATACTTAGGGGGACGGTGTCCCAAGATGCATAGGGCCAGAGTCTTGATACTTAAGGTGATGGAGTCCCAAGATGCATAGGGCCAGAGTCCTGACACATAGGGGGACGGAGTCCCAAGAAGCCTAGGGCCAGAGTGCTGATACTTAAGGGGACAGAGTCCCAAGATGCATAGGGCCAGAGTCCTGATACTTACCGGGACGGAGTCCCAAAATGCATAGGGCTAGAGTCCTGACATATAGGGGGACGAAGTCTCAAGATGCATAGGGCCAGAGTGCTGATCCTTAGGGGGACGGAGTCCCAAGTTGCATAGGGCCAGAGTCCTGATATATAGGGGGGCGGAGTCCCAAGATGCTTAGGGCCAGAGTCCTGACACATAGGGGAACGGAGTCCCAAGATGCTTAGGGCCAGAGTCCTGACACATAGGGGAACGGAGTCCCAAGATGCATAGGGCCAAAGTGCTGATACTTACGGGAACGGAGTCCCAAGATGCATAGGGCTAGAGTCCTGACACATAGGGGGGCGGAGTCCGAAGATGCATTGGGCCAGAGTGCTGATACTTAGGGATACGGAGTCCCAAGATGCATTGGGCCAGAGTGCTGATACTTAGGGGGACGGAGTCCCAAAATGCATAGGGCTAGAGTCCTGACATATAGGGGGACGAAGTCCCAAGATGCATAGGGCCAGAGTGCTGATCCTTAGGGGGACGGAGTCCCAAGATGCATAGGGCCAGAGTCCTGATATATAGGGGGGCGGAGTCCCAAGATGCTTAGGGCCAGAATGCTGATACTTAGGTGGATGGAGTCCCAAGATGCATAGGACCAGAGTCCTGATCCTTAGGGGGATGGAGTCCCAAGATGCATCGGGCCAGAGTGCTGATACTTAGGGGGACGGAGTCCCAAGATGTATAGGGCCAGGGTCCCGACACATAGGGGGACGGAGACCCAAGATGCATAAAGCCAGAGTCCTGATACTTAGGGGGACGGAGTCCCAATATTCTTAGGGCCAGGGTCCTGACACATAGGGGGGCGGAGTCCCAAGATGCATAGGGCCAGAGTGCTGATACTTAGTGGGACAGAGTCCAAAGATGCATAGGGCCAGAGTGCTAATACTTAGCGGGATGGAGTCCCAAGATGCATAGGGCTAGTGTGCTGTTACTTAGGGGGAGGGAGTCCCAAGATGCATAGGGCCAGAGTGCTGATACTTAGGGGGACGGAGTCCCAAGATGCATAGGGCCAGAGTCCTGGCACATGGGGGTAAGGAGTCCCAAGATGCATAGGGCCAGAGTCCTGATACTTAGGGGGACGGAGTCCCAAGATGCATAGGGAGAGAGTGCTGACACATAGGGGGATGGAGTCCCAAGATGCAAAGGGCCAGAGTACTGACACATAGGGGGACGGAGTCCCAAGATGCATAGGGCCAGAGTCCTGACACATAGGGGGACGAAGTCCAAAGATGCATAGGGCCAGAGTGCTGATCCTTAGGGGGACGGAGTCCAAAGATGCATTGGGCCAGAGTGCTGATACTTAGGGACACGGAGTCCCAAGATGCATTGGGCCAGAGTGCTGATACTTAGGGGGACTGAGTCCCAAGATGCATAGGGCCAGAGGCCTGATACTTAGGGGGACTGAGTGCCAAGTTACATAGGGCCAGAGTGCTGATACTTAGGGGGACGGAGTCCCAAGATGCATAGGGCCAGAATCCTGACACATAGGGGAACGGAGTCCCAAGATGCCTAGGGCCAGAGTGCTGATACTTAAGGGGACAGAGTCCCAAGATGCATAGGGCCAGAGTCCTGATACTTTCCGGGACGGAGTCCAAAAATGCATAGGGCTAGAGTCCTGACATATAGGGGGACGAAGTCTCAAGATGCATAGGGCCAGAGTGCTGATCCTTAGGGGGACGGAGTCCCAAGATGCATAGGGCCAGAGTCCTGATATATAGGGGGGCGCAGTCCCTAGATGCTTAGGGCCAGAGTCCTGACACATAGGGGAACGGAGTCCCAAGATGCATAGGGCCAGAGTCCTGATATATAGGGGGGCGCAGTCCCTAGATGCTTAGGGCCAGAGTCCTGACACATAGGGGAACGGAGTCCCAAGATGCTTAGGGCCAGAGTCCTGACACATAGGGGAACGGAGTCCCAAGATGCATAGGGCCAAAGTGCTGATACTTACGGGAACGGAGTCCCAAGATGCATAGGGCTAGAGTCCTGACACATAGGGGGGCGGAGTCCGAAGATGCATAGGGCCAGAGTGCTGATACTTAGGGACACGGAGTCCCAAGATGCATTGGGCCAGAGTGCTGATACTTAGGGGGACGGAGTCCCAAAATGCATAGGGCTAGAGTCCTGACATATAGGGGGACGAAGTCCCAAGATGCATAGGGCCAGAGTGCTGATCCTTAGGGGGACGGAGTCCCAAGATGCATAGGGCCAGAGTCCTGATATATAGGGGGGCGGAGTCCCAAGATGCTTAGGGCCAGAATGCTGATACTTAGGGGGACGGAGTCCCAAGATGCATAGGGCCAGAGTCCTGATATATAGGGGGGCGGAATCCCAAGATGCTTAGGGCCAGAGTCCTGACACATAGGGGAACGGAGTCCCAAGATGCTTAGGGCCAGAGTCCTGACACATAGGGGAACGGAGTCCCAAGATGCATAGGGCCAAAGTGCTGATACTTACGGGAACGGAGTCCCAAGATGCATAGGGCTAGAGTCCTGACACATAGGGGGGCGGAGTCCGAAGATGCATAGGGCCAGAGTGCTGATACTTAGGGACACGGAGTCCCAAGATGCATTGGGCCAGAGTGCTGATACTTAGGGGGACGGAGTCCCAAAATGCATAGGGCTAGAGTCCTGACATATAGGGGGACGAAGTCCCAAGATGCATAGGGCCAGAGTGCTGATCCTTAGGGGGACGGAGTCCCAAGATGCATAGGGCCAGAGTCCTGATATATAGGGGGGCGGAGTCCCAAGATGCTTAGGGCCAGAATGCTGATACTTAGGGGGACTAAGTCCCAAGATGCATAGGGCCAGAGTCCTGATACTTAGGGGGACGGAGTCCCAAGATGCATAGGGCCAGAGTCCTGATACATAAGTGGATGGAGTCCCAAGATGCATAGGACCAGAGTCCTGATCCTTAGGGGGATGCAGTCCAAAGATGCATCGGGCCAGAGTGCTGATACTTAGGGGGACGGAGTCCCAAGATGTATAGGGCCAGGGTCCCGACACATAGGGGGACGGAGACCCAAGATGCATAAAGCCAGTGTCCTGATACTTAGGGGGACGGAGTCCCAAGATTCTTAGGGCCAGGGTCCTGACACATAGGGGGGTGGAGTCCCAAGATGCATAGGGCCAGAGTGCTGATACTTAGTGGGACAGAGTCCAAAGATGCATAGGGCCAGAGTGCTAATACTTAGCGGGATGGAGTCCCAAGATGCATAGGGCTAGTGTGCTGATACTTAGGGGGACGGAGTCCCAAGATGCATAGGGCCAGAGTGCTGATACTTAGGGGGTCGGAGTCCCAAGATGCATAGGGAGAGAGTGCTGACACATAGGGTGATGGAGTCCCAAGATGCATAGGGCCAGAGTCCTGACACATAGGGGGACGGAGTCCCAAGATGCCTAGGGCTAGAGTGCTGATACTTAAGGGGACAGAGTCCGAAGATGCATAGGGCCAGAGTCCTGATACTTACCGGGACGGAGTCCCAAAATGCATAGGGCTAGAGTCCTGACATATAGGGGGACGAAGTCTCAAGATGCATAGGGCCAGAGTGCTGATCCTTAGGGGGACGGAGTCCCAAGATGCATAGGGCCAGAGTCCTGATATATAGGGGGGCGGAGTCCCAAGATGCTTAGGGCCAGAGTCCTGACACATATGGGAATGGAGTCCCAAGATGCATAGGGCCAAAGTGCTGATACTTACGGGAACAGAGTCCCAAGATGCATAGGGCTAGAGTCCTGACACATAGGGGGGCGGAGTCCGAAGATGCATAGGGCCAGAATGCTGATACTTAGGGACACGGAGTCCCAAGATGCATTGGGCCAGAGTGCTGATACTTACGGGGACGGAGTCCCAAAATGCATAGGGCTAGAGTCCTGACATATAGGGGGACGAAGTCTCAAGATGCATAGGGCCAGAGTGCTGATCCTTAGGGTTACGGAGACCCAAGATGCATAGGGCCAGAGTCCTGATATAAAGGGGGGCGGAGTCCCAAGATGCTTAGGGCCAGAATGCTGATACATAGGGGGACGGAATACCAAGATGCATAGGGCCAGAGTCCTGACACATAGGGGAACGGAGTCCTAAGATGCATAGGGCCAGAGTGCTGATACTTACGGGAACGGAGTCCCAAGATGCATAGGGCTAGAGTCCTGATTCATAGCGGGACGAAGTCCAAAGATGCATAAAGCCAGAGTCCTGATACTTAGGGGGATGGAGTCCCAAGATGCATAGGGCTAGTGTGCTGATACTTAGGGGGACGGAGTCCCAACATGCATAGGGCCAGAGTGCTGATACTTAGGGGGACGGATTCCCAAGATGCATAGGGCCAGAGTCCTGAAACATGGGCGGAAGGAGTCCCAAGATGCAAAGGGCCAGAGTCCTGATACTTAGGCGGACGGAGTCCCAAGATGCATAGAGAGAGAGTGCTGACACATAGGGGGATGGAGTCCCAAGATGCAAAGGGCCAGAGTACTAATACTTAGGGGTATGGAGTCCCAAGGTGCATGGGGCCAGAGTCCTGACACATAGGGTGACGGAGTCCCAAGATGCATAGGGCCAGAGTCCTGACACATAGGGGGACGAAGTCCAAAGATGCATAGGGCCAGAGTCCTGATATATAGGGGGGCGGAGTCCCAAGTTGCTTAGGGCCAGAGTCCTGACACATAGGGGAACGGAGTCCCAAAATGCATAGGGCCAGAGTGCTGATACTTACGGGAACGGAGTCCCAAGATGCATAGGGCTAGAGTCCTGACACATAGCGGGATGAAGTCCAAAGATGCATAGGGCCAGAGTGCTGATACTCAGGGGGACGGATTCCCAAGATGCATAGGGCCAGAGTCCTGATAATTAGGGGGACGGAGTCCCAAGATGCATAGGGCCAGAGTCCTGACACATAGGGGGATGTAGTCCCAAGATGAATAGGGCCAGAGTGCTGATACTCAGGGGGACGGATTCCCAAGATGCATAGGGCCAGAGTCCTGATAATTAGGGGGACGGAGTCCCAAGATGCATAGGGCCAGAGTCCTGACACATAGGGGGACGGAGTCCCAAGATGCATAGGGCCAGACTGCTGATACTTAGTAGGATGGAGTCCCAAGATGCATAGGGCCAGAGTCCTGACACATAGGGGGACGGAGTCCCAAGATGTATAGAGCCAGAGTCCTGACACATAGGGGGAAGGAGTCCGAAGATGCACAGGGCCAGGGTCCTTAGACATAGGGGGACGGAGTCCCAAGATCCATAGGGCCAGAGTCCTGATACTTAGGGGGGCGGAGTCCGAAGATACATAGGGCCAGAGTCCTGATACTTAGGGGGACGATGTCCCAAGATGCATAGGGCCAGAGTCCTGATACTTAGGGGGACGGAGTCCCAAGATGCGTAGGGCCAGAGTCCTGATACTTAGGGGGACGGAGTCCCAAGATGCATAGGGCCAGAATCATGATACTTAGGGGGATGGACTCCCAAGATGCATAGGGCCAGAGTCCTGACACATAGGGGGACGGAGTCCCTAGATGTATAGAGCCAGAGTCCTGAGGTCACGTGACGCTCGTCGCTAATGGCTGCCTAACTCTGCTCGTCCGCGCGTCCCATCCACCTATTTGCCCTTTAGTCAGTCCCCTTGCCACTTACCCGTTCGCAATTCTATACGAATTCGGCGCTCATTCTTTTATTTTTCCTGATGGCTGCTAATCAGCGCAGACCTCGCCCAGTTCTTTCCAGTCCGGAGAAGAAAGTGCCCCGCTCTGATGGCGGCGCTTCTGAAGAGGCCCTTTCCCCTCTCCTGGCACCTTTTCTTGAGGAAATGAAGAACTTCGTTTCCGAACAGGTGAACTCCTTAAATGGCACGCTCCAGCAACACCATTCGGAGCTCCGCGCTGACCTGAACTCGCTGAGGGCGGACTTTAAATCTATTCAAAAAGAAGTCGCCTCTGTGAAGTCTGTGACCGATCGACACTCCAGGGAGCTGGCTGATTTTAATAAGGGCCTACTTTCCCTGGATGTTAAAATCACTGAGATTGAGGACCGCAGCCGTCGCCTTAATCTTAAAGTAGTTGGGATTAAACTAGGGCGCGAAGGGGGCGATATGCGGTCTTTTCTTAACAGCCTCTGGCCAGCTATTTTCCCCCATCTCCCTAATTTCCAGCCAGCCATTGACCATGCCCACAGGCTGCATGGCCGGTCCGATACCTCTTCTCGTCCGCCTCCCATCCTCATGCACTTCATGGACTTCCGTGACCGGCAGGCTGTGGTACGTGAAGCCCGCAAAGTCCAGGACCTCAGTTTTGAAGGTGGGAGAATTTTCTTCTTTCAAGACTTTAGCGCCAAGACGGCTGCAGCCAGGAAGGCGATGAACGCGCCGATCCGGAGAGCGAAGGAGTTGGGTCTTTCTCCTTTCCTGATTTTCCCTGCACGCCTGAAGCTGTCTTTTGGAAGCCAGCAGGTCATGTCCGCTACTCCGGAGGACGCGAATACCGCCATGGATCATTTTCAGTCTCTTGGGACTCTTCCCGTATAATTATTTCGCTCCCCTTTGGGTTTGCCGTTTTCTTTTTTATATATTATTATTCATTTATTTTTACATTTATTATAATTTTTCTGCGATCGCTGTGGGTCCTGTATATTGTTTTGTTATGGGATGTTTTTGTTTTTGTTTTACTCTGCACTTTTCGCCTGCTTCTATTAGTTTATTAATTGGATGTCTGCTTTAGTGCTATTGCCTGACTACTCCCATTTGCCGTTTTTCCTGTTCGGTACACGGGGCAGCAGCAGTGGCACGGGGTCTGTTTTATCTGTGTCTCTGTTACTCAGAATGGGCTGGGGGACGTGTGCGCGGAGTTAGTCTGTTTTGCGGCTTAGCTTCGGGCGCCACGTGCGCGCAGTTTCTGACTTCGGTCGGAGGGGGCGGGAGGGGGTTGTTCTGGACCTGGCCGCAGTCCCGATTTAGTTTTTTAATGTCTTCTATGTTACTGCTGCGTTGCCTGTCCGGAGCATGGGTCTGGGGGATTTTTGTGTCTGCTTGGGGGGGTGGGAAGGGGTTTTTCACTGAGACTTACTTCTTGAAGTCACGGTTCATCGACCGGCACATTCAGCTTCTGGTTCATGTCTGGCATATTGAGATTTTGTTAACTTGTTTTTTTTTCCTTGTTTACATCTTACTGTCTGTTTTGTTTTGATCATGGCCAATATAAATATAGCTTCCTGGAATGTTAGGGCTCTGAATTCTCCCAAAAAACGGTCCAGTGTGACTGATTTTTTGAAGAGGCAGCACGTCGACCTTGCCTTTTTAATTGAGACCCACCTTCTCCAGCGAGATGCACTGCGGGCGGCCTCCAGGTTCTACAGGGTTATCTCCACTTCATCAGCTTCCTCACGTAGATGTGGAGTAGCCATATTAGTCAAGCGGTCCCTTCAGATTCATATTCTTAACTCTGGGGGGGATGCTGACGGCAGGTACTGTTACGCCCTCTCTGACCTGGGGGGTAGGAAGGTCTGCTTTGTTGCCGCATACGCTCCCACTCCCCCACGCGCCTCATTCTTTCGGGATCTCTCTGACCACCTTCTTAAATTTCAGGAATTTGACCTTGTTATTGGAACTGATGCTAACGCTGTCCACAACCCTGTCCTTGATAAATCTCCCTCTCTCGTGGGTAGCCGGGTGCCTCCCTCCACACGTTCCCTGTGTAAATTCGTGGAGGACTTGAATTTGGTCGATTCATTCCGCCTAATTAACCCCTCCGCCAGAGAATTTTCCTTCTTCTCACCTCGCTTCAAATCCCAGTCTCGCATAGACTATATCTTTGTCTCTCGCTCTCTTGCCTCTGCTGTTTCTAATGCTTCTCTGATTTCTTCCTCTTTGTCTGACCACAAGTGTGCTCTCCTCCACTTAGCTGTACCTACTCTTTCTCCTCGGGCCCCAAGATGGAGGCTCAACACTTCTTTGCTTCAAAACTCTAAATATATAGCCTATCTGACTCCTAGACTTGAAGAATTTATTTCAATTAATACAGGCTCAACTGATGACCCAGTCTACTGCTGGATGGCAATAAAGGGCTTTCTCCGCGATGCCACGGTTGCTTTTGCCAGTGGCCTGGCTCGCGAACGTCACCGGAAGATCTGTGATCTCGAAAGGCGGCTAGCTCACTTAGAGAGTGCTCGTCCTGTAGTGGTTGATCCGGATCATGAGACCCTCATTTTAAACACCAGGGCGGAGCTAAATGTCCTTCTGTCACACCGCGCTGAGTTTATGGTTCATCGCACTAGGTCACGATATTATGTCTCAGGTGCTAGGCCCAGTAAGTTGTTGGCTCTCAGGCTCCGGCAATGTGACTCTTTCTCCTCAATTTCTTCTGTTAGAACCAAGGACGGAGCTCTCACCACTGACCCACAGGAAATTAACAGTAGCTTTTTTCAATTTTACTCAGATCTATTCTCCTCTCCCACTGTCTTTCCACCCTCTGACCCTGATTCGTTTCTTGACTCTGTACCACTTCCTTGTCTCTCAGGCCCAGAAGCCTCTATGCTCGAGGCTCCCCTTTCAATGCCAGAACTTAAAGAGGCTCTGGACTCCATGAGCCCTGGGAAGTCTCCAGGGCCCGATGGCCTCCCTCCGGAACTCCTTTCTGCCTTCTGGAAGCAGCTCTCTACTCCGCTCTTCCACATGCTGAATTCTGCCATTTCTGCCTCCCATCTCCATCCTTCTCTTAATCAGTCCTTGATGACTTTGTTGCTCAAACAAGGTAAGGACCCTACAGATTGCTCCAGCTATCGCCCGTTGTCCCTTATGAATTCAGACATCAAACTGCTTGCCAAGGTGCTTGCCCGTCGACTGCAGGCGGTGATTTCCAAATTGATTCACCCAGACCAAACTGGTTTTATTAAATCCCGTCACGCGGCCGACAACATCCGTCGCCTCCTCCATGTACTTCACACTGCTCCTTCCTTTCCCTTCCCTGCCGCCCTTCTCTCTTTAGACGCAGAGAAGGCTTTCGATAGGATGAATTGGTCTTTTTTGTGGAGGGTCCTGCATAGAATGGGTTTTGGCTCTTATTTTACCAACCTAGTCCAGACCCTTTACTCCTCCCCCTCTTCTGTCCTTTTGACTAATGCCAACATTTCTCCTCCTTTTCGGCTTCTTCAGGGGGCCAGGCAGGGCTGTCCCCTCTCCCCCCTACTCTTTAATCTGTCGTTGGAGCCTCTGGCTGCCGCTCTCCGTCACTCAGATGTTATTTCCCCTATCCTAGTGAAAGGTGTCCCTCAGACAGTTTCTTTATATGCTGATGATCTGCTTCTTTACCTCGGCAATGCTCCTGTGGATCTCCCTTATGTCCTTAACCTGTTTCAGTCATACGAATCCCTGTCAGGCTATAGGATTAACTGGGCAAAATCCTCTCTCCTTCCGTTGAATCCTGCCTGCCGCTCCTCTTCACTTCCTCCTTCTATTCCTCAGGCAGGGTCTTTCAGATACCTGGGGTTGGACATTTACCCATCAGTTGCAGAGCTCACAGCTGCTGGCTTCCGCCGCACTCTCGAGGGCATTAAAGCCTCGATCTCCTCGTGGTCTTCTCTTCCCCTCTCATTTCGGGCTAGGCTGGCTGTTATTAAGATGAACGTGCTCCCTAGAATTAATTTTATGAGTTCCATGCTTCCCCTCTCCCCTCCACCTGGGTACTGGGCTTCGGTTAAGTCTACTATTTCTACTTTTCTTTGGGATGGCAAGAGACCCTCCGTCAGACACTCTACCCTAATCCGTGACCGGTTGGATGGAGGCGTCTCTCTACCGGACTTCGAAATTTACCACCTTGCTTTTACTCTAAGGCCAGTTTGGAGCTGGATCAGTCCTCCCCAGCATCCCCCTGCCTGGCTTCCTATCGAAGCAGAATATGTTCTCCCCCATCGTCTAGCCTCGCTTCCTTTCCTCCCTGTTAAATTCAAATCCATCTCTGCCTCAGTCGGTCCGATTATCTGTCAGGCCCTTCGCACATGGAGAAGGGTTGAGAAATTGTTGGGCCCCTTCCCAAAATGGCACCCCAGTGTTCCGTTGCTCCATAATCCTGTCCTGAACATTGGAGGCCGCCCCATCTCTTCCTCGCCCTGGTCTCAGTCAGGTATCTCCACCCTGGGTGATATTTTTGATAGCTCGGGTCTCAAATTGTTCCAGTCTCTTAAGGTCACATTTAATCTTCCCTCTTCTTCATATTTTTTCTACCTCCAGCTGAGGTCCATGCTTAGGGCCTGTAATATCTCCTTTTCCTCACCTCTTCCGTTTCACCCGCTGTGCAGATTTGCTCTGTCCCTTTCTCCTGTTTCTAGGCCCGTGTCCAGTCTCTATTCCCTCCTCCGCAAATCCTCTCATAAACCTCTCCCCATAATTTCTGTCTGGCAGGGGGAGCTCTCTCCCACCCCCGTCTTATCTTGGAGTGTTATTTTTCATAATATTAAAAATTGTTCTAAAAATCCCAATCACCAGCAAACACAATTTAAGTTTGTTCACAGATTATACCCCACTCCCAGGAAACGCCATCTCATGGGCTTAGAGCCTGACCCCTTGTGTCATCTTTGTCCCCTCCAGGTCCCTGGTACCTTTCTCCATATGTTCTGGGACTGTCCTCCAGTGGCTGCTCTTTGGGATTATGTGGCCAGATCTCTCTCTTCAGTTCTTTCCTCTCCCATCCCCCTGTCTCCCATGGTCCTTCTTCTCCTGGACTTCTCTTCTCTCTCTCTCTCTCGCTTCCAGCAGAGGCTTCTGATGTCTGCCTCCTTAGCGGCCAAGTTGTTATTAGCCTCTCGTTGGAAGTCTCCTGATCGTGCCATTCCTTCTGTCTGGAAGTCCACCTTTCTTGATCTGCTTCTGCTGGAACTCTCTGCAGCCCGGATTAACAACTCGTCTGGTTCTACAATCCAGAGCTGGGTCCATGACGTGCAGCTGGTCAAAGATTGGTTGCAGGTCATGTCCTGAGGCCATATTCCTTGTTTTTTGTTTTGATTTTACTTTCCTAATTCTAACATTTTTCAGTGGTATAAGTGTGTTATTTCTTTTATCCTCAATTTTTATCTGTGCTCTCCGTGGCTGAGTGTGCCGGTGACCTTTATTGGTTTTTTGTTTCTTTATATTTGAACTGCTGTCTCAGGGTGTATTGGGGGTGGGGTGGGGGTGGAGTATGTTCTGTTTTGTTCCATTTTGTTCTTTGTTATAAAAATCTCAAATAAAAATTTGGTCACAAAAAAAAAAAAAAAGAGCCAGAGTCCTGACACATAGGGGGACGGAGTCCCAAGATGCATAGGGCCAGAGTCCTGACACATAGGGGGATGGAGTCCCAAGATTCATAGGGCCAGAGTGCTGACACATTGGGGGACCGAGTCCCAAGATGTATAGAGCCAGAGTTCTGATACTTACTGGGACGGAGTCCCAAGATCCATAGGGCCAGAGTCCTGATACTTAGGGGGACGGAGTCCCAAGATGCATAGGGCCAGAATCATGATACTTAGGGGGATGGACTTCCAAGATGCATAGGGACAGAGTCCTGACACATAGGGGGACAGAGTCCCAGGATGCATAGGGCCAGGGTCCTGACACATAGGGGGGCGGACTCCTAAGATGCAAAGGGCCAGGGTCCTGTCACATAGGGGGACGGAGTCCCAAGATCCATACGGCCAGAGTTCTGATACTTAGGGGGATAGAGTCCCAAGATGTATAGGGCCAGAGTGCTGACACATAGGGGGACGGAATCCTATGATGCAAAAGGCCAAGGTGCTGATACTTAGGGGGACGATGTCCCAAGATGCATATGGCCAGAGTCCTGATACTTTGGGGGACGGAGTCCCAAGATGCATAAGGCCAGAGTCCTGACATATAGGGGGGCGGAGTCCCAAGATGCATAGGGCCAGAGTGCTGATACTTTGGGGGACGAAGTCCCAGGATGCATAGGGCCAGGGTCCTGACACATAGGGGGGCGGACTCCCAAGATGCAAAGGGCCTGGGTCCTGACACATAGGGGGACGGAATCCCAAGATCCAAACAGCCAGAGTCCTGATACTTAGGGGGATGGAGTCCCAAGGTGCATAGGTCCAGAGTCCTGACACTTAGGGGGATTGAGTCCCAAGATATATAGAGCCAGAGTCCTGACACATAGGGGGACGGAGTCCGAAGATGCATCGGGCCAGAGTCCTGATACTTAGGGGGACGGAGTCCCAAGATGCATAGGGCCAGAGTACTGATACTTAGGGGGACGGAGTTCCAAGATGCATAGGGCCAAAATACTGATACTTAGGGGGATGGAGTCCCAAGATGCATAGGGCCAGAGTCCTGACACATATGGGGACGGAGTCCCAAGATGTATAGAGCCAGAGTCCTGACACATAGGGGGACGGATTCCGAAGATGCCCAGGGCCAGGGTACTTAGACATAGGGGGACGGAGTCCCAAGATCCATAGGGCCAGAGTCCTGATACTTATGGGGAT